>NC_091997.1:6710539-6894596 GCF_044704955.1 Pristiophorus japonicus
AAAGTTAGAAATTGCCCATTCAAGTATAAGTGAATTATAAACAACCTCTCTGGCACTGAAAATTTACTTTTACAAGTGTGGAGTCTCATTCCTTCAAATTTTAATTATTGTTGGAGATTTTAATCACTGCAACTTCCAAAAAGTCTCTTTAAAAAAAAGACACTGCATGCCTCAGTAAGTATTCTTCAATCCGATTGGTTGACGAGATACGCTTTTGCTTGCCCTATTCACACAGGTCCCAGATCCCCTGCAGAGGGTGCAGTGCTGTTTCGGACTAATGATGACCAAGTTGCTGCTCAAAAACCCAGAAAAAGTCTGTGGGCAGCTGTAAGCGCAATGAACGGTAAGCACCATTTGTTCGCCACAGGCCACAAAATCCAAGCCATAGAAACCGTAGACGTGACTCACGAATGGTATGGTGCCTCCCTGGTGCCAGGGTCAAGAATGTCACAGAGCAGACGCAGGGCATACTGAGGGGAGAGGGTAAACAGCTAGAGGTCATGGTCCATATTGGGACCAATGACATAGGTAAATAGAGTGATGAGGTCCTACAGGCAGAATTCAGGGAGTTAGGAAGAAAATTAAAAGGTAGGACCTCAAAAGGTAGTAATCTCCGGGTTACTACCGGTGCCACATGCTAATGAGTACAAGAATAGAAAGATAGAGAGGATGAACCACGTGGCTGGAGAGTAGGAGGGAGGGCGTTAAATTTTTGAGGCATTGGGACCGCGTCTGGGGGAGATGGGACCTGTACAAACCGGACGGGACCAATATCCTCGCGGGGAGTTTTGCTAGTGCTGTTAGGGAGGGTTTAAACTAGCTGGCAGGGGGATGGGAACCCAAGAACAAATTTAATAGGAAAGGAAGCAGAAATTGGATAGTAAGAATTTAGAAATCGAATCTGTAAGACAGAGGAGACAAGGCTTAATAAGTAGTAATCAAAGAGGTCTTCCTGTGCTAAGTGGTATTTACTTTAATGCAAGGAGTATAGCGAACAAGGCAGATGAGCGAAGAGCACAGGTAGATACTGGGGAGTATGACATTATAGCCATTACAGAAACATGGCCGAAAAAGGGCCAGGTTTGGCAGATCAATATTCCTGGTTACACAATTGTTAGACAAGATAGAGAGGGGGGGGGGGGTGTTGTGGTACTAATTAAATAAACTATTACAGCTGTGAGGAGGGATGATATGTTAGAGGGATCATCAAATGAGGCCATATAGGTCGAATTGAAAAATAAAAAAGGAGCGATCACACTGCTGGGCATGTATTATAGACCCCCAAATAGTGGGAAGGAGATAGAGGAGCAAATATGTCGGCAAATTGCTATGAAGTCCAAAAACCATAGGGCAGTAATAGTAGGGGATTTGAACTATCCAAATATTGATTGGGACAAATATAGTGTGAAGGGTATAGAGGGTGTGGAATTCTTGAAATGCATTCAAGAGAACTTTTGTTAGTCAGTATGTAGCAAGCCCAACATGAGAGGGGGCGGTTTTGGATTTAGTTTTGGGGAATGAAGCTGGGCAGGTTGAAGGAGCATTAATGGGAGAGCACTTGGCTGCCCATGACCATAATCAGTCAGATTCAAGTTGATTATGGATAAGGACAAGGATAGGCCTGGAATAAAAGTCCCGAATTGAGGAAAAGCTAATTTTGCTAATTGATTTGGCATTGTGGACTGGAAGCAGTTACTTGTGGGTAAATCAGTGTTGGAACATTGGGAGGCATTCAAGGAGGAGATCCGGAGGGCTCAGGCCAAATATGTGCCCTTAAAGAAAAAGGCGGGGAATAATAATTCTAGAGTCCTTTGGATGTTTTGGGACTTACAGGGGAGGATAAAGAAAAAAAGGGACGCTTATGTCATATACCAACGGCTAAATACTATAGAATCTTTAGAGGAATATAGAAAGTTCAGAGGCAAAATAAAAAAGGATATTAGGAATGCTAAGAGAGAGCACAAGAAATTCTTGGCTAGTAAAATTAAAGAAAACCCTAAGATGTTCTATAAATATATTAAGAGTAAGAGGGTAATTAACGAAAGGGTAGAGCCTATTAGGAACCATGAGGGTAATCTTTGTGTGGAGGCGGAAGATGTTGGTAAAGTTCTTAATGAATATTTGCATCTGTTTTCACAAAGGAAAGGGGCAATGCAGATATTACTATCGAGGAGGAATGAAATAAATATAGAGAGAGAGGAAGTATTAAGGGGTTTAGCAGCTTTGAAAGTAGATACGTCACCAGGCCCGGATGAAATGGATCTCAGGCTGTTGAGCGAAGTAAAAGAGGAAATAGCAGAGGCCTTGACCATCATTTTCCAGTCCTCTTTGGATTTGGGCATCGTGCCAGAGGATTGAGGACTGCTGATGTGGTACCCTTAAGAAGGGAGAAAGGGATAGGCCGAGTAATTACAGACCTGTCAGCCTAACCTCAGTGCTGGGAAAATTATTGGAAAAAATCCTGAAAGACAGGATAAATCTACATTTGGAAAGGAAAGGAAAGGATTAATTAGGGACAGTCAGCACAGATTTGTTAAGGGAAGATCGTGTTTGACTAACCTGATTGAATCTTTTGAGGCGGTAACCAAGAGGGTCGATGAGGGTAGTGCGTACAATGTAGTGTATATGGACTTTTGCAAAGCTTTTGATAATGTCCTACATGGCAGATTGGTCATGAAGACTGGCCAAGGGATCCAGGACAAAGTGGCAAGTTGGATCCAAAATTGGCTTAGAGGTAGGAAGCAGAGGGTAATTGGTTGATGGATGTTTGTGTGACTGGAAGGATGTTTCCAGTGGGGTTTTACAGGGCTCAGTACTGGGTCACTTGCTTTTTGTAGTATATATCTCAATGATTTAGATTTGAATATAGGGAGTATGATTAAGAAGTGGATAAAGGGGAACCAGTGGATGTGGTGTATTTGGACTTCCAGAAGGCATTTGACAAGGTGCCACATAAAAGGTTACTGCACAAGATAAAATTTACAGGGTTGGGGTAATATATCAGCATGAATAAAGGACTGGCTAATGAACAGAAATCAGAGTTGGGATAAATAGTTCATTCTCGGGTTGGCAATCAGTAAGCAGGGATCAGTGCTGGGACCCCAACTATTCACAATCGATATTAACGATTTGGAGGGAGCGACCGAGTGTAACGTAGCCAAGTTTGCTGACAATACAAAGATGGGGGGAAAAGCAATGTGTGAGGAGGACACAAAAAAATCTGCAAAAGGACATGGACAGGCTAAGTGAATGGACAAAAATTTGGCAGATGGAGTATAATGTTGGAAAGTGTGAGGTCATGCACTTTGGCAGAAAAAAAATCATAGAGCGAGTTATTATTTAAATGGAGAAAGATTGCAAAGTGCCGCAGTACAGCGGGACCTGGGGGTACTTGTGCATGAAACACAAAAGGATAGTATGCAGGTATAGCAAGTGATCAGGAAAGCCAATGGAATCTTGGCCTTTATTGCAAAGGGGATGGAGTATAAAAGCAGGGAAGTCTTGCTACAACTGTACAGGGTATTGGTGAGGCCACATCTGGAATACTGCGTGCAGTTTTGGTTTCCATATTTACGAAAGGATATACTTGCTTTGGAGGCAGTTCAGAGAAGGTTCACTAGGTTGATTCCAGAGATGAGGGGTTTACTTATGGGGAAAGGTTGAGTAGGTTGGGCCTCTACTCATTGGAATTCAGAAGAATGAGAGGTGATCTTATCGAAACGTATAAGATTATGAGGGGGCTTGACAATGTGGATGCAGAGAGGATGTTTCTCTAGGGGAGACTAGAACATGAGGGCATAATCTTAGAATAAGGGGCCGCCCATTTAAAACTGAGGTGAAGAGAAATTTCTTCTCTGAGGGTTGTGGATCTGTGGAATTCGCTGCCTCAAAGAGCTGTGGAAGCTGGGACATTTAATTAATTTTAAGACAGAAATAGACAGTTTCTTAAATGATAAGGGATTAAGGGGTTATGGAGAGCCGGCAGGGAAGTGGACCTGAGTCCATGATTGGATCAGCCATGATCGTATTAAATGGCGGAGCAGGCTCGCGGGACCGTATGGCCTACTCTTGTTCCTATTTCTTATGTTCTTATGTTAAGTTTGCAGACGACACTAAAATTGGCTGTGTGGTTGATAATGAAGAAGAAAGTCATGGGCTGCAGGAGGATATCAATCTACTGGTCAAGTAGGCAGAGCAGTGGCAAATAAAATTTAATTCAGAGAAGTGTGAGGTAATGCACTTTGGGAGCACTAATAAGGAACGGGTATACACACTAAGTAGTAGGCCACTTAAAAGTGTAGATGAACATAGGGACCTTGGAGTGTTTGTCTACAGATCCCTGAAAGTAGCAGGCCAGGTGGATAAGGTGGTTAAAAGAGGATAACGGAATGTTTGCTTTTATTAGTTGAGGCATAGAATATAAGAACAGGGAGGTTATGCTTAAATTGTACAATACACTGGTTAGGGCACAGCTGGAGCACTGCGTGTAGTTCTGGTCGCCGTATTATAGGAAGGACATGATTGCACTAGAGAGGGTACAGAGGAGTTTTACGAGGATGCTGCCTAGAATGGAGAATCTTAGTTATGAGGACAGATTGGATAGGCTGGATTTGTTCTCATTGGAACAGAGGAGGTTGAGAGGAGACCTCATTGAGGTGTACAAAATATTGTGGGGCCTGGACATAGTGTATAGTAGGGGTCTATTATGAGGGGCATAATTTTAAGATGGTTGGTGGAAGGTTTAGAGGGGATTTGAGCGGGCGGACGGTGGGGGTGGGGGTGGGGCTTCTTTACGCAGAGGGTTGTGGGGATCTGAAACTCACTGCCTGGAAGAGTGGTGGATGCAGAAACCTTAAGTGATGGTTGGATGGGTACTTAAAGTACTGTAACCTGCAGGGTTACAGACCTAGAGCTGGAAATTGGGATTAGACTGGATAACCTCTTGTTGGCCGGTGCAGATATGATCTCCTGGACTAGTTTCGATCGCCTGGATGGGTCGAAGAGGAATTTTCCCAGATTTTTTTCCCACAAATTGGCCTGGGTTTTTATCTGTTTTTTGCCTCTCCCAGGAGATCACATGGCTCCGGTTGGGGCAGTGTGTAGAACATTTCAGTGTAAGAGGTGTCGCAGTTGTGTGAGGCGGACTGGTTGGGCTGGGTGCTTTTTATCTTTCTGCCATTGTTCATTGGTTTATATGTAACCTTCAGGGCTGCTGACCGAGGGCCGTGCGGCTCTTTGTCGGCCGATGCGGATACGATGGGCCGGAATGGCTTCCTTCTCCGCTGTAAATTTCTATGGTTCTAAGCTGTAAACCTTCTGTTTGCTAAGAATCATCAATCCAAACATTCATGTAATTGTTACATTCTAGCTACTTGGTAAAAAGTAATACTATAGCAATGCTCAAAATCAACTAATTGTATGTAATAAAGAATTAATTTCCTTATATTCAAGACCACCCCTGTAATGTCCTTACACACTACTATAAATTCACACGAGGCACATTCTGCAGACAAGGTCACTCTGTGAACTGAACCTTTATTCACAGGACCCAGAAGTGATGACCCTGCGTGGGACCTCCCTTTATATATCTGGATGACCAAGTGAGGAGTGTCTCCCACAAGTTCACCCCCTGTGTTCAAGATGTGCATTTCTTAGGTGTATACAGAATGCAGTGTTGTTACATGAAGGTTACAGTTACATGAAGGTTACATGCATGACATCGCCTCCCCCCCCCCCCAACATCTTATGGGGTCAAAGATTAAGTCTTTCAGGTGGTCGACGCTCTCTCGTGGAGCGCCGCAGTTGGGGCTCTGGTTGTTGAGCCTTGGCATGCGTCTCTGTCACCTGTGGTGATTCCGGCCTGTCCGGGCTGGCCCCAGGGACTGTGCATGCTGCTGAATGTTCTTGTTGCTCGTTCACTGGCGGTGGTGTGGGCAGCATCTCATGATCTTCCTCAGGTTCCTCAGTGTCCATGCTGAACCTTTTTTTTTACTTGGTCCAGATGCTTGCGGCATATCTGCCCATTGTTGAGTCTGACCACTATGACCCTATTCCCCTCTTTACCAATTACAGTACCCTCAAGCCACTTGGGCCCCAAAGCGTGATTAAGAACAAATACAGGGTCATCGATTTCTATACATCCCCCCTTTGAGTTATGATCATGATACTCATTTTGGGACTGGCGCTTGCCCTCAACAATGTCTATCAGGACTGGATGAATGAGGGACAGCCGAGTTTTAAGTGTACGTTTCACGAGTAGTTCCGCGGGCGAATGCGGTCGGGACCTATAGGCCAGCAGGAGGCGCGATAGGCGGCATTGAAGGGAGGGTCCTTGAATCCAGAGCATGCCTTGCTTTATGATTTGGACCGCACGTTCTGCCTGGCCATTGGAAGCCGGCTTGAACGTTGCTGTCCTGACATGGTTAATGCCATTACCCGACATGAACTCCCGGAATTGATAGCTAGTGAAACACGGACCGTTGTCGCTAACCAGGATGTCCGGCAAGCCGTGGGTCGCAAAGACCACACGCAGACTCTCCACAGTGGTGGATGTCGTGCACGAATTCAAAATGATGCACTCGATCCATTTCGAGTACGCATCAACAACAATGAGGAACATTTTTCCCATGAACGGGCCCGCGTAGTCTAAGTGAATACGTGACCATGGCCTGGTGGGCTAGGGCACGGGCTGAGTGGGGCCTCCCTGGGGGCATTAGCCAGCTGGGCACATATCGTGCACCTGCGAACACAGTGTTCCAGGTATGAGTCAATTCCCGGCCACCATACATGTGATCAGGCAATGGCCTTCATTAGCATGATGCCTGGGTGCTTGCTGTGGAGTTCCCTGATGAATGCTTCCCTTCCCTTCTGGGGCATGACTACCCGGCTGCCCCATAGTAGGCAGTCAGCTTATTTGGAGAGCTCATCCATCCGTCTGTGGAACGGTCTGACCTCCTCAGGGCATGCTCCGTGTGCGGGCGCCCAGTCCCCAGTCAGGACACATTTCTTAATCAAGGATAGGAGGGGATCTCTGTTGGTCCAGATTTTGATCTGGCGGGCTGTGATGGGGGAGCCTGCGCTATCAAAGGCATCAACAGTCATGACCATCTCAGCGCTTTGCTCCGCTGCCCCCTCAGTGGTGGCCAGTGGAAGCTTGCTGAGCGCGTCAGCGCAATTTTCAGTGTCGGGCCGGTGCCGTATGGTGTAGTCATACGCAGCCAGCGTGAGAGCCCATCGTTGTATGTGAGCTGACGCATTGGCATTGACAGCTTTGCTCTCTGACAACAGGGATGTTAACGGCTTGTGGTCCGTTCCTAACTAGAACCTTCTGCCAAAAAGGTACTAGTGCATCTTTTTCACCCTGTAGACACATGCGAGTGCTTCCTTTTCAACCATCCCATATCCCCGTTCTGCTTGGGAGAGCGACCTGGAGGCATAAGCCACAGGTTGGAGTTGGCCCTCATCATTACTCTGCTGCAACACGCATCCAACCCCATAGGATGATGCATCACATGTCAAAACCAATTGCTTACAGGGGTTGTACAGAGTCAACAGCTTATTAGAACAAAGCAGGTTCCGCGCCCGATTGAAAGCTTGTTCCTGACAGTCCCCCCAAAACCAATCACAACCCTTACGCAGGAACATGTGTAACGGCTCCAACAATGTGCTTAAGTTCGGCAGAAAGTTCCCGAAATAGTTCAAGAGTCCCAGAAATGAACGCAACTCCGATGTGTTGCTGGGCCTGGGCGCACGACGAATCGCCTCAGTTTTGGATTTGGTAGGCCGGATCTTGCCTGCGGCAACCCTTCTGCCCAAATACTCGACCTCTGGGGCCAAGAACACACACTTGGACTTCTTTAGTCGCAGGCCTACCCGGTCCAGTCGGCATAGCACCTCCTCCAGGTTGTGGAGGTGTTTCTCAGTGTCTCGACCCGTGATAAGGATGTCGTCCTGAAATACGATTGTTCCAGGGATGGATTTGAGCAGGCTTTCCATGTTCCTTTGAAAGATAGCGGCCGCTGATCGAATGCCAAATGGACACCTGTTGTAGACAAACAGCCCCTTGTGCGTGGTGATGGTGGTCAGTAGCTTGGAATCTTTGGCCAGTTCCTGGGTCATGTAGGCCAAAGTGAGGTCCAACTTGGTGAACAGCTTGCCGTCTGCCAGCGTAGCAAAAAGATCCTCCGCTCTCGGAAGCGGGTATTGGTCTTGTAGTGACACTCGGTTGATAGTGGCCTTGTAGTCGCCACAGATCCTGACCGAGCCATCCGTTTTTAGCACAGGGACGATGGGACTTGCCCAGTCGCTAAATTCAATGGGCAAAATTATGCCCTCTCTTAGCAACCTGTCCAACTCACACTCAATTTTCTCCCGCATCACATACGGCACAGCTCTGGCTTTGTGGTGCACTGGTCTGGCGTCCGAGGTGATGCGTATCACTACTTTGGTACCTTTGAAAGTCCCGATAGCAGGTTGAAATAGTGACTCAAATTTCTGTAGGACCTGTGAGCATGAACTTCGCTCCATAGATGAAATGGCGTGCACATCCCCCCATTTCCAGTTCATCTCGGCTAGCCAGCTCCTCCCCAAAAGCGCGAGACCGTTTCCCGGGACAATCCAGAGTGGCAGCCGGTTCTCTGATCCATTATGTGTGACCACAAACATTGCACTGCCTAGCACTGGGATGATCTCTTTGGTGTACATCTCTAATTGCATGTCAATACGTTCTAGTTTGGGTCTGCTAGCTCTGAGTGGCCATAGTTTCTCAAATTGTTGCGCACTCATAAGTGACTGGCTGGCCCCTGTGACCAGCTCCATGCGTACCGGGATGCCGTTTAATAGGAATTTCATCATCATAGGCGTTTTGGTATACAAGCTGTGGATGTTTGCCACATGAACCCGCTGAACTTCAGCATCCATTGCTTTGTCCCAAGCATCAACCTGCCTTGCAGACCCCTCTTCTGGTTCATCTGCCTTGTAAATTAGCCTCGCTGTGGGCTTCCTGCACATTCTGGCTAAATGTCCACTGAAGTTACAATTTCTACAGATAAATTGTTGAAACCTACAGGTTTTTGCAGTATGTCTGCCCCCGCACCTCCAGCATGAGCTGAGATTGTTGTGTACAAAAGAGCTGTTACCAGGCATTCCTCTCTGATTGTCTCTTTAATTACTCTTGAGCACTCTTGTTAGTGGGTGTCAATAGCCCCAACCCGGGACGCATTGTCCACTGTGATGGCGTAAATGTCCGTTCAACCTGCCATTGTCTCTGTTGAGGACTCACTCTAGAGTCTGTTGCTGCCTGGGTGGTGTTGAATTGCCCTTGCCTGCCTGCGGGGTTCTGAGTCGCGTTTACAATGTTAACTCCCTGATCCATATATTATCTTGGCTTCCTCCTCCCCCACCATGAAGGTCTGAGCCATCAACGCCGCCGCTTCCAAGGTCAAGTCCTTGGTCTCAATTAGCTTTCTGAAAATCCCGGCATGACCAATGCCCTCAATAAAGAAATCCCGTAACATCTCCCCCCTGCAGGTGTCTGTGAACTTACAGAGGCTGGTCAAGCATCGAAAGTCCGCAACGAAGTCCGGTATGCTCTGTCCTTCCCGACGTCGGTGTGTATAGAATCGGTGTCGGGCCATGTGTTTACTGCTCACCGGTTTGAGGTGCTCACCGATCAGTTTGCTGAGCTCTTCAAAGGTTTTGTCCGCTGGCTTCTCGGGTGTGAGCAGGTCTTTCATCAGCGCGTACGTCTTAGGTCCACAACTGGTCAGTAGATGCGCCCTTCGCTTGTCAGCCGCTGCATCTCCCAGCCAGTCCTTCGTGACAAAGCTCTGCTGGAGCCTCTCAACAAAATCGTCCCAGTCCTCAGCAACACAGTACCGTTCCTCTGTGCTACCGGTGGCCATTCTCATGAGTCGTTGATTCCCGTTTCTCGTCGCCAAATATAATGTCCTTACACACTACTATAAATTCACTCGAGGCACATTCTGCAGACAAGGTCACTCTGTGACCCGAACCTTTATTCACAGGACCAAGAAGTGATGACCCTGCATGGGACCTCCCTTTCTCTACCTGGATGACCAGGTGAGGAGTGTCTCCCACAAGTTCACCCCCTGTGGTCAAGGTGTGCATTTCTTAGGTGTATACAGTATGCAGTGTTGTTACATGAAGGTTACAGTTACATGAAGGTTACATACATGACAACCCCGAAAGCTATTTTTCCCTAATTAAATCAGAACGTGCTATACTGTTTCAACAATTTGCATTTATTTGCCACCCGAGTCAGAAAGATGTGGGTTCAAGTTCCACTCCAAGGATTTGACCACATAAAATCTAGGCCGACACTTTAGTGCGTTGCTGAGAGAGTACTGCATGGTTCGAGGTGCCGTCTTTCAGATGAGATGTTAAACCGAAGCCCCATCTGCTCTCTCCGGTGGACGTAAAAGATCCCATGGCACTATTTCGAACAAGAGCAGGGGAGTTATCCCCGGTGTCCTGGCCAATATTTATCCCTCAATCATTATCACAAAAACAAATTATCTGATCATTATCACATTGCTGTTTGTGGGAACTAGGAGTGCGCAAGTTGGCTGCCGTGTTTCCCACATTACAACATGATGACACTCCAAAAGTACTTCATTGTCTATAAAGTGCTTTAGGACATTTGGCGGTCATGAAGGCGCTATATAAATATAAGTCTTTTTTCCTTTACCTTTAATATAATAAATCATTACATGCTATATTACTACAACATTTGAATTACAAAATAATGCACCGTAAGTTTCAGATTCCGTTTAGAATTTGGTCTCTCTCCCAACGTTATTTATACTTGCTGCAACAGACAAATTCCATAGACATGCTATGCTGCCTATGAAATAAAACTTAACCGTATACATGTATTGAATGGGACATAGCATATCTCAGGAGCAAGCTACACGCCACAAACTGTGTTCCCTGGTCATCAATTCCATCCCTCGCCCTGGCCACTGTCTTGAGGCCAAACCAGACCATCCACAACTATGCTGTTCTATTTAATCCGAGACGAGCTTCCAACCTCCACCTCTGTAACATTGCTCATCTCCACTCCTGCTTCAGCATATCTGCTACTAAAACACATATCCATGCCGTTGTTACATCTAGACGCTTAAGTATCGAATAACGCCACGAGGCTAAGTACGGTGAGCTAGTTTAGGCATGACTTTACTCCAGTTTATTCATTCTCAAAGTGAGGATTCAACATGGCTGCCAACATTATATACACAGCTTGCGCAGGTCTGCCAGTGACCATTAGAACTCCAACAGTCGCGCCCTCTGGTGGCAGGTAAAACCCAGTTAACATACATAACAGACTCGACTATTCCAATGCTCTCATGGCCAGCCTCCCATCTTGCACCCGCTGTAAACTTGCTCATCCAAAACTCTGCTGCCCATATTCTGTGCATCCATCACCTTTGCTCGCTGACCTACATTGGCTTCCGGTTGTGCAATGCCTCGACTTTAAAATTCTCATCTTTGTTTACAAATCCCTCCGTGACCTCATCCCTCATCTCTGTAACCCCCTCTAGTCCTACCCTCCAAGATCTCTGTGCTCCTCCAATTGTCATCCCCGATTTTCATCACTCCACCTTTGGCAGTTGTGCCTTTAGCTGCCTCAACACCAAACTCGAACCCGCACCTCACCCCCCCCCCCCCCCAAACCTCTCCCGCCTCTCTCCTTCTTTAAAACGCTCCTGAAAACCTCTCTCTTTGGCCAAGCTTTTGGTCACCTGCCTCAATATCTCAAATTTTGTTTGAAAATTCACCTGCGAATTGCCATTGAACGTTTTACTATGTTAATGGCACTATATAAATGTAAATTGTTGTTATACTGGAAATTCTATAGCTTGCCTATGATACACTCCTGATTTCTGATATACAGAAAAATATCACGATGTAACACAGGCAATAGTAAAGTCTATAATTATTGCAAAATGTAAAAAGCCATCAAATACAGAACCATAAATTAAGTCAGTTTCAAAGACCACAATGAAATATCTTGAGCAAGACACCATTTGACATGCAAGTCATAGCTCATTGAGCTTTGCATTGCCAGGAAATATTACATATGATAGGTAATTGAGGAGGAGTTCGTAGAATGCATAAGGGACAGGTTCTTTGTGCAGTATGTAACAGAACCAAACGGGGCAGACTCTCTTAGATCTAGTCCTGTGTAATGAGACAGGATTAATAAACAATCTCCTAGTGAAGGATCCCCTTGGAATGAGTGATCATAGCATGATCATCTGGATTTGAAATTCGGAGGTTGTGAAATTAGGATCTCGAACCAGCATACTAAGCTTAAGTAAAGGAGACTATGAAGGTATGAGGCAGAGTTGGGTAAAGTGGACTGGGAAAATAGATTAAAGTGTAGGACAGTTGATCAACAGTGGTGTACATTTAAGGAGATATTTCACAACTCTCAAGAAAAATATATTCCAGTGAAGAGGAAAGGGTTGGAAGAGAAAAGATAGCCATCCATGACTAAGAAAATTAAGGGTGGTATCCAATTAAAAACAAGGGCATACAAAGTGGCCAAAACTAGTGGGAGGACAGAAGATTGGGAAGCTTTTAAAAGCCAGCAAAGAACGACTAAAAAAATGATTAAGGGAAGATGGACTTTGAAAGTAAACTAGCACAAAATATAAAAACAGATAGTAAGAATTTCTATAGGTATATAAAAAGGAAAAGCGTGACTAAAGTAAATGTTGGTCCCTTAGAGGACGAGACCAAGGAATTAGTAATGGGGAATATGGAGATGGCAGAAACTCTGAACAAATATTTTGTATCAGTCTTTACAGCAGAGGACACTGTAAGAGAAATTTGGTATTAGGAGTACCAGCGGGACAAAAGTTAAAGTGCTGGTTCCCGCAATGGCCCACAAGGAGGTAAAAGGCCCCTCGTCGGCCTTGTACCAAGGCTCCAGAAGTTATCAATTCAATAATATTCCGACAGGATATGATGTGAGAACCTAAACAGACATTGATAAGACCTTGCGAAGAGGCTCGAGACGACTCACAGGCACCAAGGAAATGTATAACAAATTCCGACCTAATGAAGTCATTCTAGTCACGGCCTAAAGCGGTCACGAGGGTCTTGGCCTGTCAATCCAAAGTAGCACTAATAAGGTAGTCCAATTAGAGAAGTAGTACTGATAAGGTAGTTCAATTAGAAATCTAGGGAGGTCTTGTCCGGGAACAGAGGGGTTTTGAAATGTATAAGAGTTGTATGATTGTGCTGTTCGGAGAGCATCTCCACTCACAGGCTACTGTGATAAGAGGTGTTCCCGGACGTTCGTAATAAAGATCGTTATACTTTGCCATCCGTCTCTGTCTGCTAACTTTGAGAATTGCTTCGTGGACTGGGGCGAGCGTCGACCCTCTATATCAGTGGGCCCGCTCGTGGGAGAGGAAGCCTTCCCTCTCTTCCCCAACATTTGGCGCAGCGAGCAGGGTACGGACTTCCCGAATGGAACAATGACCCAGCTGTTGGGGTGAGTATGTTTTAATTTACCACCTTCAAGTTAGAGCTGTGGCATTGTAAACCGCAAGGGAAGGACATCCGTACAAAAGAACCATCTGTAGTGAGTCCCGGAGGGACGGAGACGGAGGACAAAGACGATCTAGGGGTAAAAGGGGGTCAAAAGGTGCATCCTAAAACGCGCGTGTGGAGGTAGCACGGCAGTGTGAGGGTACGACGCAAGGGAAGATATAGAGGGAGGTCTATTGACCCGAAGCGGTACGAGTGCACGGTGCTGGGACGAGAGCACGGCAGTGCGTTCAGGGTACGACGCAAGGGAAGATATAGAGGGAGAGAGAGGTCTATTGACCCGAAGTGGTACGAGCGCATGGTGCTGGGACGAGAGAGAGAGGGAATAGAGACAACGTCCCTGAGCAGTGACGGGATATATTGACCCAAAAGCGTGCAGTGGTACGAGTGCACGGTGCCAAGGGAAGACATATAAATAGCGTCCTGCATACCTGACATGAATTTAAGGGAGTACCCACGACCCTCATAGCCCGAAGAAGATGGGTAACACGGCTAGTAAAAAGGCGAATAAAACCAATCAGTAATTGTAACTTGCGTAATTACGTAAGGCCGTAAAAAAAGCTGATAATGACTATCTTAAGTGACAAATGGATCCAAAAATAGAACCGGCCAACCAATTAATAAGCTTTGTTGAATGAATGTGTCGTTGAGTGAGAGTCCGTGTGTGATTTTTTGACTGTGGAATGAACTTTTCATGTTTTCCAAACAAGAATGAAAGTTTTTTAACCCTTTGTAGTGTTGTCCTGTATGTGGGAAGTTTTAAGACATTTTAAGTTAGAAACGCAGGTGTGGATTTATTCTGTAGTTATGGAGCTAGGAAATGCACAAAGGATAGGTTTGTTGAGCAGAAAACAGTAAGCTTTAGCAGTTTAGAAGAGACTTTGTAATGACCTTGAAACTGGAATTTGAGATCCGTGTAAAATACAAAACCTAATTTGAAGAAAGGAGATCTGAAAAAAAAAGATGTAACGTACTAAATAGGTGCTGACAAAAAAAAGGGGTGTTTGCGATGGAAAAAGACATACTAGTTGATATCGGCTGTGAAAATAATTGGTTTAATTGGAAAAAAAAAGAATTTGAAGAGGTAAAAGACACTCTCCATTGATGGACGTTGTTTATCAAGAAAAGTCCCGAACAGTCTAAACAAAATAGCTATTAAAAATGTGTGGTCTCGTTTTAAATCAATTTTTTAAAAAAGAGAATTTTTCGGATGATTACGTGAAGTCACGTAATGACATCAGGCTTTCTTACAAACCTGTAAAGGAGTTAACCCTTTCCATTGACAGCTGTTTTATACTGGACATTATTAATTTGGATTTCTAAATAGAATAAAAAAGGCTCACCTGACAGATAAAGGAAATGGTGGGATAGTCAGAATAAAAACAAAAACAGAACTAGCCTATGTAATAATACTCGCCTGATACAAATAAAAGAAAGATACTCAAACAAAACAGAACTAGCTGATCAAGAGTTAAAGGCTAAGATAAATAAGCTGGAAGAGATTTTTTTTTAAATGGGACCAGATGGATAGTGCAGTGCGCAGCCATAGCACCATCACCTATGGCAATAGAGCCCACGGTGGATAAGTGTAGTCCACAAACCCAACCTAACCCTTACCTCCGATTTCACAGAATGACCGCAACGTGCATGGATAAAAGAGGAGTAGACCAGAACCTAACACCTGGTGACGACCAGGCTATCTGTTTAAAATTTGCAGATAAAACACTCACTGAGATGGGACCACAGCGGCTATTTCGACTCTGGAGACTCAGGATGCTGGGAACCTTGAGGCCCACGCAGGCACTGGATAATACAGATGGACTACGAGAGATATAGCACATGCAGGAAAGACACAACTACATGAACGAGCTTTGTTTAATTTAACTGCCGAAATATGCATCCCAGCAGCCAAGGACTGGAGCAAGGACAGAACTTATTTTAACGCATGGCTATGTATAGTGTATTAAGTAAGGTTGTAATGCAGCAGGCTGCCGATGCTATGGGCGCCAGTATGGGGAAGGGCGCAGAAATCCAACGGGATGGAATTTCAGTTCTAGAAGCTCATGCCTGGGCGGATGAAGCTGCAAAACAAGCCGCCAAACCCACCCCGCAAGAGAAACAGAAGGGTGGGAACAGAACAGAACAAAAAGGGGGGCGGATGGAGTGTGAAGCCCTACCACTGCCCCAACAACCACCCTGGGGACAACAAATCTTCCCAGCACAACCACGCAAGTCCCCCCATAAGCCTGTCCATAAAGACTGAAGCCAAAGGGGGGCTAGTAATAAAAGAATCGAAAGAAAGGATATAATTAGGATGCGTCAGCGACTACTTAACCTAAATCTAATGGATATCATCCTTCCTAGCTTCTGTGGGAATGAGACTATAAGTCTGTACCAGAATCTAACTCAGAGAATCCTTGAAGGCCCAGAATCCACAACCATGAGATTCAATACCAGAAAAGGGATAGAACGAGGTTGAACGAAGAGGCATATACTGGAAATGCTGGGCACGGGTTACGCTGCGGGACTTGCAACAGTGAATACCATAGACCTGTATGCAATAGACGATAGGGTCAATACCTTGACGCAAATCTTGAGGGGTGTGCTGGGGAGGGACATGGATAACCACGCCCTACAAGCGCGGTTGGGAGATGGCGCGGAAGGGGAACTGTTACAGGTGGCCCATACCTTGCAGAAACATGCCAAGACAATAAATTTGATCCACGCAATGGGGAACGCTATAAGTAAACGATTACAAGCTGAGATAGTTTGCTCCAGGTATGGGGCCTGGATATTAAGTGAGGTACAACATAACTTGGAGCAACTCCAAAATGGGGACATACCAGATTGGATCCCAAACAGTATACTTAACAATTGGACTCCAGATAAAAAGGTGAATAACACATGCGAGGTACGAAGGAATAGTCACGCGTGGGTGCCAAAATTCGGATGCATTACTGGGCGGATGAATATGATCGGATTTGTGTTGTCCATACCACAGTATGATGTAACAAAGGGAGACCACTTATACCAGATCAATATCAGTGAAGTGAGAAACCAAACTCGGCTGCGTTACCATCAGCCTGCCAGACGGGTGATTAAAGTTAACAATAGTACCAGAGGCATTGCCATAACCGACTGTTATGAAAATAACCAAGTGGTTTTATGTCGAGGTACACCACGAATGACGAATGATGATTGTGGATTCCACCAGATAAACGGATGTATGCTGAGTATTACTCCTCTTGAACACGATCTGGAGACCATCGCTGCCCCGCAAGGGAACGGAGAGTGATGCGTAAGCACGAGGGCAGCCAACTTAACCATATACATCCCAAGACAACGGAAATCATCCACGGAACAATCCTGGAATTAAATGAGGAACAATTATGTCTGGTGCAAGGAATCCAGAATCAAAGATGACAGTATATCCTGCTGATGGAAGAAATAGACAACTTACAGAGAGACACTAACGCAATGCTGGCTGATCAGCCCTGGTACTCAAAGCTGTGGGACATTGGACTTGATAATCAAATTCACCCATGGATAAAAATAATATCACTTAAATAATGTACTTAAGAGTAATACAGGGCCTGGTTCTGATGGTCATGATGGGATTAACATGTGCACGAATTAAACAGGTCAAACGATACGTCAGGGCACGCACTATGATTAAGGCCATAAGGGATGAAAATTTAAGTAGTCCTACAGGAAGGACTTACCTTATATAACTCTGTGGGAAAGTTTCAGGAGGTCCCGAAGTTTGGGAGAAGGCCACACAGGTGAACGAACCTATCTGGAACTCGCCTACAGGGAGATAGTTATCGGGAAATATGGCCAGCTTGGTCTATAGCCAAGGGCCAAAAGGGGGGAATTGTAAGAGAAATTTGGCATTAGGAGTACCAGCGGGACAAGAGTTAAAGTGCTGGTTCCTGCAATGACCCATAAGGAGGTAAAAGGCCCCTCGTCGGCCTTGTACCAAGGCTCCAGAAGTTATCAATTCAATAATATTCCGACAGGATACGATGTGAGAACCTAAACAGACATTGATAAAACCTTGCGAAGAGGCTCGAGACGACTCACAGGCACCAAGGAAATGTATAACAAATTCCGACCTAATGAAGTCATTCCAGTCACAGCCTAAAGCGGTCACGAGGGTCTTGGCCTGTCAATCCAAAGTAGCACTGATAAGGTAGTCCAATTAGAAATCTAGGGAGGTCTTGTCCGGGAACAGAGGGGTTTTGAAATGTGTAAGAGTTGTATGATTGTGCTGTTCGGAGAGCATCTCCACTCACAGGCTACTGTGATAAGAGGTGTTCCCGGACGTTCGTAATAAAGTTCGTTATACTTTGCCAACTGTCTGCTAACTTCGAGAATTGCTACGTGGGCTGGGCCGAGCATCGACCCTCTATATCAGTGGGCCCACTCGTGGGAGTGGAAGCCTTCCCATCTCCCCCTTACAACACTCACAATATTCCAACAGTGGATAGTCAAGGGGCTATGGGGGGACGGGGGTGAACTGAATACAATCACAATCACTAAGGAGGTGGTACTCAGTAAGATAATGGGACTAAAGGCAGATAAATCCCCTGGACCTGAATGGCTTGCATTCTAGGGCCTTAAGAAAAGTAGCAGCAGGGATTGTGGATGCATTGGTTGTAATTTACCAAAATTCCCTGGATTCTGGGGAGGTCCCAGCAGATTGGAAAACTGCAAATGTAACGCCTCTATTTAAAAGAGGAGGCAGACAAAAAGCAGGAAACTATAGACCAGTTAGCCTAACATCTGCCTTCATGAAGGAAGACGCAAATAACCTTCCGGAAATACTAGGGGACCGAGGGTCTAGTGAGAAGGAGGAACTGAAGGAAATCCTTATTAGGCAGGGAATTGTGTTAGGGAAATTGATGGGATTGAAGACTGATAAATTCCCGGGGCCTGATAGTCTGCATCCCAGAGTACTTAAGGATGTGGCCCTAGAAATAGTGGATGCATTGGTGATCATTTTCCAACAGTCTATTGACTCTGGATCAGTTCCTATGGACTGGAGGGTAGCTAATGTAACACCACTTTTTAAGAAAGGAGAAAGAGAGAAAACAGGTAATTATAGACCGGTTAGCCTGACATCAGTAGTGGGGAAAATGTTGAAATCAATTATTAAAGATGAAATAGCAGCGCATTTGGAAAGCATGACAGGATCGGTCCAAGTCAGCATGGATTTATGAAAGGGAAATTATGCTTGACAAATCTTCTAGAATTTTGAGGATGTAACTAGTAGAGTGGACAAGGGAGAACCAGTGAATGTGGTGTATTTGGATTTTCAAAAGGCTTTTTATAAGGTCCTACACAAGAGATTAGTGTGCAAAATTAAAGCACATGGTATTGGGGGTAATGTACTAACCTGGATAGAGAACTGGTTGGCAGACAGTAAGCAGAGAATTGGGATAAATGGATCCTTTTCAGAATGGCAGGCAGTGACTAGTGGAGTGCCGCAGGGCTCAGTGCTGGGACCCCAGCTCTTTACAATATACATCAATGATTTAGATGAAGGAATTGAGTGTAATATCTCCAAGTTTGCAGATGACACTAAACTGGGTGGCGGTGTGAGCTGTGAGGAGGACGCTAAGAGGCTGCAGGGTGACTTGGACAGATTAGGTGAGTGGGCAAATGCATGGCAGATGCAGTATAATGTGAATAAATGTGAGGTTATCCACTTTGGTGGCGAAAACACAAAGGCAGAATATGATCTGAATGGCGGCAGATTAGGAAAAGAGGGGGTGCAAAGAGACCTGGGTGTCATGGTACATCAGACATTGAAAGTTGGCATGCAGGTACAGCAGGCGGTGATCGCGGCAAATGGTATATTGGCCTTCATAGCTAGGAGATTTGAGTATGGGAGCATGGAGGTTTTACTGCAGTTGTACAGGGCCTTAGTGAGGCCTCACCTGGAATAGTGTGTTTAGTTTGGGTCTCCTAATCTGAGGAAGGACGTTCTTGTTATTGAGGGAGTGCAGCGAAGGTTCAACAGATTGTTTCCCGGGATGGCAGGACTAACATATGAGGAGAGACTGGATCGACTGTGCCTGTATTCACTGGAGTTTAGAAGGATGAGAGGGGATCTCAGAAACATAAAATTCTGACAGGACTGGACAGGGTAGATGCAGGAAGAATGTTCCCGATGTTGGGGAAGTCCAGAACCAGGGGACACAGTCTTAGGATAAGGGGTAAGCCATTTAGGACTGAGATGAGGAGAAACTTCTTCACTCAAAGCGTTGTTAACCTGTGGAATTCCCTGCTGCGGAGAGTTGTTGATATATTCAAAAGGGAGTTAGATATGGCCCTTACGGCTAAAAGGACCAAGGGGTATGGAAAGCAGGAAAGGGGTACTGAGATGAATGATCAGCCATGATATTATTGAATGGTGGTGCAGGCTCGAAGGGCCGAATGGCCTACACCTGCACCTAGTTTCTATGTAATTGGGAAAATGTTGGAGTCCATTATTAAAGAAGCAGTAGCAGGACATTTGGAAAAGCAAAATTCGATCAGGCAGAGTCAGCATGGATTTATGTCACGTTTGACAAATTTGCTGGAGTTCTTCGATGATGTAACGAACAGGGTGGGTAAAGGGGAACCAGTGGATGTGGTGTATTTGGACTTCCAGAAGGCATTTGACACATAAAAGGTTACTGCTCAAGCTAAAAGTTCACGGGGTTACTGGTAATATATTAGCATGGATAGAGGATTGACTAACCAAGAGAAAACAATGCATCGGGAAAAATGGTTCATTCTCTGGTTGGCAACCAGTGACTAGTGGAGTGCCGCAGGGATCAGTGCTGGGACCCCAACTATTTACAATCCATATTAACGACTTGGAATAAGGGACCGAGTGTAACGTAGCCAAGATTGCTGACGATACAAAGATGGGAGGAAAAGCAATGTGTGAGGACACAAAAAATCTGCAAAATGACAGACAAAGTGAGTAGGCAAAAATTTGGCAGATGGAGTATAATGTTGGAAAGTGTGAGGTCATGCACTTTGGCAGAAAAAAAATCAGAGCAAGTTATTATTTAAATTCAGAAAGATTGCAAAGTGCTGCAGTACAGCGGGACCTGAGGGTACTTGTGCATGAAACGCAAAAGGATAGTTATGCAGGTGCAGCAAGTGATCAGGAATGCCAATCGAATCTTGGCCTTTAATTGCAAAGGAGATGGAGTATAAAAGCAGGGAAGTCTTGCTACAGCTATATAAGGTATTGGTGAGGCCACACCTGGAATACTGCGTGCAGTTTTGGTGTCCATATTTACGAAAGGATATACTTGCTTTGGAGGCCGTTCAGAAAAGGTTCACAAGGTTGATTCCGGGGATGACTCACGAGGAAAGTTTGAGTAGGTTGGGCCTCTACTCCTTGGAATTCAGAAGAATGAGAGGTGATCTTATCGAAACATATAAGATTATGAGGGGGCTTGACAAGGTGGATACAGAGAGGATGTTTCCATTGATAGGGGAGACTAGAACTCGAGGGCATGATCTTAGAATAAGGGGCCGCCCATTTAAAACAGAGATGAGGAGAAATTTCTTCTCTGGAGGGTTGTAAATCTGTGGAATTTGCTGCCTCGGAGAGCTGTGGAAGCTGGGGCATGGAATAAATTTAAATACAGTTTCTTAAATGATAAGGGGACAAGGGGTTATGGGGAGTGGGCAGGGAAGTGAAGCTGAGTTCATAAGATCAGCCATGATCTTATTGAATGGCAGAGCAGGCTCATGGGGGCGTATGGCCTACTCATGTTCCTATTTATGTTCTTACAATACGTCACCTGTCCCTTTATTAAAACATTTGATTAATTTCCAGTTTGTTTACTTTCTTGCAGACAGGAAGACCCCAATCTCAGCCGATGGTCTTGTGAAGAGCGAGCCTCCATTTTATAAACCCAATAAATGTCGGATTCGGGTTTTAAGTAACATTTTTGAGTGGTAATAGGGGTCAGATGTGTTAAGAAGTCTGAATAATAAATCTTAAAGTCTTCTGAACCTTTGTGCCGGCACTGTTAACTCAAACTCCAATATCCACATCTTATATGTTGCATCTTCTCAGTCACACTTTCAAGTATTGTGTTTGGAGTTAATTTCTTGATTATAGAATTAATTTCTTTGATAATAGCAGCAAGAGTCCTGCGCAAAAATAAATAATCACATATAAATGTATGAGAAGTTTTGTCATGCAACATTAACATATCAGAGAAATAATGCACATGGTATGTTTATATAAATGAAATAAATACCATTACTCATTTAAATAAAATGCCCGTCATTCATCCAACTGGTTAAAAACAATTTTGTTTGCATTGCTGTCTTGTAGATATTTAATTTTACATTTCATATTTTTAAAATCACTTCATTAATGAAGGCTAATAGCAGCAAACTCTGTTTTAGAATCAAGTAGGTACCTTAGGCAACTCTACTGAGGACAAGTGACTGCATGTCAAATAAATAACTTTGAGCTGATACAACAAAACTTTTTGGCACAAAGATGCAACTCAAAATACAAAAAAAGGCAAAACTCCCAGTCCAGGACTGCTGTCCATTTGTCTGTTAATAACCTCTCACTTCTGAGTCTGAAGGTTCAATCCCCAATCTAGGACTTGAGCATATCATCTTTACTGATGTCCCAATGCAGCATTGAAAGGGCACTGCAATGCCACAGCTGCTTTTCTTCAGAGGTTTATACCGAGGCCACTCCTGCCTGTTCCAGCGAACATAAAAAATCCCATGGCACTATTTGAAGAGCAGGGTACTTTGTCCTTGTTCTGGCCAACATTTCTCCCCCACGAACACTATCAAAACACATTCATGGTCATTCAGCTCATTGCTATTTATGAATCTTTGTTGCATGCAAAAACAGTTGCATCTTTTGGCAATATAAGTGACTACATTTCAAAGCAATCAATTGTTGCAAAATACTTTGTGATATTTCCAAGATATGATAGGCACTATATAAATGCATGTTTCTGCTTTCCAGAGAAAGCATTTGGAAAAAAATCTCTCCGAGATATTGAACTGTGTATTTGGATTGGTGCCTGGAAAAGTGTTTTCTTGCCTGCTGCGAATGGACTAATAAATGTCAGTTACATGAATATTTCTGAATATGGAGGCAAAACATTTTACAGCCTGTTTATGGTGTAGCAGCTTATAGATAAAAATACTTGAAACATAGACTTTTATTTTTATATTTGTTTACTAAATGTCTTGAATAGTTAAACAACTTAAATTCAGAACTTTTATTCAGAACCGCCATCCAAACTTGAAGTTCAAAAGGTTGCAATGTATGCAAGAACAATCATTTGCATGTGCTCTTAGTATTAATAAAATTACCATTTAGAGTATAATAAAATATATGAATTTCATTTCAAAATTTGTTGTTTAAAGTTACATGTGTCACAGAAATAATATTTTCTAACAATTCCTTGAATTTGGACACGTTTTTTCAGGGAAACCTACTCAGAAAAAGTTTGAGTTGATGCTTTACACCTTGTCTGATTTTATGCATATTGCTATTAATCATAAAAAACCTCCAACATAAAAACAAGTTAGCCATTGAGTCCCTTGATCCCGTTCTGCCCTTCAATTTGATCATGACTGATCTGAACCTCAATTCCATTTACTCGTCATTGCTCCATATCCCTTGGTACTCTTAACAAATATCTATCAATTAAATGCCCTTAATAGTTCTGCATTGGATGTTTATCAACTTGCTTTCCTTGCATTTGATTTGTACATTCAGTTGTGATTTGCTGTAGTGTTATACAAAATTTGAGCTAATCAAAAGATGAGAGATTTGGATACATACACACACATGATGCTGAAGTATGTGACAAAATATATTCTAGATGCAACCTGAATTGTGTGTGATGTCCCATGGCATTGTTCAGTGAATCATATTTTATAAGGGCAGGGGTGTTGGATCAGGGAGTGATTTATTAGCAGGGGTTAGGGGGCTCAGATATTGGATTTGGGAACACTGGGAAGGGGGAGCGAAGTGCACAGAACCTGGCAGTATTGCGATTGAGAACCTGGCAGTACCTTGGGGTGGGAGGTTCAAAGGTTTGAATGATTGCAGAGTGGCGTTTGGATAATTGGGTCAGGTCTCATGATTTGATATCAATGGAAGAGGAATCATCATGACATTGGACAGGAAGCGACCAAAGTATGGAAGCATGGGGATGATAAGATTGGCCGGAGAGGGAGATGTTGAGACTCAGGTGGATAAAAAGAGTCCTAGGAAAGGGTTCTTGTGGCCCAAGAAGCTTTGGAAGCAGGATCTAGCAGCCTAGTAGAAGGGTCTCCAAGAGAATATGAATATACGAACAATAACGGACAGGCAAAGACCATCTGGTTCATCGCGTCTGCCCCACACAATTGCGATACCTTGTATATTGCAACATATATTCCAACCCACCCAAAACCATGTGATCTCCTGAGAGATGCAAAAAAAACAATACCCCAGTCCAATTTGTGAGAAAAAAAAATCTATCTGGGATATTCCTCTCTAACCCATCTAGGCGATAGAAATTGGTCCAGATCACACTGGCCTTGAATTCCCTGCAGTACCTACCTTCGATAAGATGCAATGATCGCCGCAGCCAGAAACAAATCCAGCTTTCACTTGAAGGAATTCAGCAAGTCTCCATCCACCACATTAAACGGCAGTTTGTTCTCTAGGGAAAGAACCACCTCCTGAAGTCTAACCAAGATGAAGCCCTATGCAACTTAAATTTGTGACCCCTGGTCCAGCCCAACCTATTTAATTGAAATAATCTGACAGCTGGAACACCCTTCATTATCTTATTAGCCTCAATCAGATCCCTCCCCCCCCCCCCCCACCCCACCCCCCCCCCAAGTCAATACTGCTCTAAGGTATAGTGTCCCAACTCTTTTAGCCTATTGTGTTAATGAAGATGCTTTAGTCTTGAAATTAGTCTAACGGGCCCCTTTCTGCACCCTTTCCAGAGCCTCAATATCACCCACAATGAGAAACCACCAGAACTGGACAGTTTCAAATGCAACCAGAACGAAGGTCTTGTACAAGGACAAAACAGTACTCGTCTTACACTCAATTGTCCTTTGGATATACCCCAACATCCTATTTGCTTTAGTTATCACTCATGTATGCATTAGAATAACCAAATTTATTTCTATCTCCACCAACTTTAATGGCTTTCTCTGGAGGGTGTATGAATGTTGAGTATTTGCCCTGCCCACATGTATAACATTGCACTTATCGAAGTTATACATCATTTTCCAGTTTTGAGCCTAATGTCCCAACACATTAAGATCTGCCCAAAGTTGACCCAAATGAGAATGAGACCCAAACTGCCCTTAGGTCCCTTTCAATTCATCAAGCTGCTTCCCCCACCACCCACAACTGTGTCTCTATTCGGATCTTCCCCAATAGGTCATTGGCCTCTTTTGGCTTGTCGCGTAAGCCCACCACTGTTTTCTCCTGGTCATTAACTGAGTACTTAGTGCACAATTAGTGAGTTTGCCAATTTATGTAGATATGAAAGATATTTTAGGTCTTCCAGAGTCAAAATGAGGAAGGATAAGGCTTGCCAATGATTAGCATGGATAGCAGCACATCAGGAGGAAACCAATCATTTAAATACATCTTCCAGCTATGTTTAAAATGCTTGGGAAACAAATACTCTTCTAATGTTTCAGCTGAGAAAAATAAATCCATTCTCAAATAATCTTTGGGTTGCTTGCTAAATGTCTGGCACAGGCAGGATGGGCTGAATGGCCTCTTTCTGTGCTGCACCATTCTATGAAATAATCTTCGGTTTGATTGATAAATGTCAGTGGAAAAAATCATAAGCGTTGTTAACCATAGGCATTGCCCAAGCGCGAGCAGGTAATTTTAAAAAGTGCTAATATTTTAAATATAAAGCTTTGAGAAACAAACGGGAGATTGAATTCTAAGCCTTTTGGAAAAATCAAATCAACTCTCAAATCCTCATAGGATGGCAGCCTGCGTGTGTTGGAAAAGGGGTGGGGAAAAGGAGAACACACCCTTCAAACTCAAACATACAGATGGTAGGAAATTCTGCAAACTGCACGTGCAGATGTGACAACTCCCGTCAAGTACCGTGGAGAAAAATGGTCAGTTGAAGCACAGGTTTTAGAGAACAGCGAAGGCCTTTAAGTAAACACTTAAAAAATGACACAAAAGACAATGAGACATAAACTCAATCATGCTATTGTGGAATATGTAACTGTGTTTTGTGAGACCTTTTTTTTGTAATATTTCAGTTAGAGAAAAAATGGCAGTAAAAATATTTTCAAAAAACATGGAGTGATTGAATTGATACTTTATTTTTTTAAACAAATGTTAGTAGGCTCTCCTGATTGGCTGTTTCCACAGACCTTCATGATTTCTAATTGGTAGTTTTCTAGCCACTTTCCTTGCCTTTGATTCGTACATGCTGTTCCACCTCAGTTCCGTTTACTGCTGTTTTCCTTTGAACTAAAGTGTTGAGATTGGCAACAGGAAGTACCTGCTGGACACAAGACTTTTGTATTAGATTTCTCATGGCACTGCTCATGGGAGGATACACTCAATCTTACCTGTGTTTTTATCTGCTACAAATTAAACTGAACAGATGTTTAAATATAAAAATTTGCAAGGCTATGGGAAAGGAGCAAGGGAGTGGGACTAATTGGTAGCTCTTTCAGAGTCTGCACAGGCATGATGGGCCGAATGGCCTCCTTCTGGGCTGGATGATTTTATGTATGAAGGGATGGGGAGGTTCGGCTGCCTCACCTGGTAATAACAGGTTAGTAATCAGATTCGCATTGAAATTCCTATTACACCATCACCTAATGGCATGGTAGGAAATTGTTACAAGCATTGACATTTTACATTGGAATTTCAATTAGCAACGTTTACAAAGCAATTTACAATGCTGTGAAAAAAATCTTCAAAATGACAAAGAAAACTAGTAATCGATCTGGACTTGGAAATTTACAGCTAAAACCGATTTCTGATTCATATCAGAAGTTTACATAAGTAAAAAGAATGGGAGAGCTATAGTGGTAGGGGATTCTATTGTAAGGGGAATAGATAGATGTTTCTGTGGCTGCAATCAAGACTCCAGGATGGTATGTTGCCTCCCTGGTGCAAGGGCCAAGGATGCCTCGGAGCGGCTGCAGGACATTTTGGAGGGGGTGGGTGAACAGCCGCCAGTTGTCGTGGTGCATATAGGTACCAACGATATGGGTAAAAAATGGGATGAGGTCCTACAAGCTGAAGTTAGGGAGCTAGGAGATAAATTAAAAAGCAGGACCTCAAAGGTAGTAATCTCAGGATTGCTACCAGTGCCACATGCTAGTCAGAACAGAAATAGCAGGATAGCTAAGATGAATACGTGGCTTGAAGAGTGGTGCAGGAGGGAGGGATTCAAATTCCTGGGACATTGTGGGGGAGGTGGGACCAGTACAAACTGGACAGTCTGCACCTGGGCAGGACCGGAACCAATGTCCTAGGGGAAGTGTTTGCTAGTGCTGTTGGGGAGGGGTTTAACTAATATGGCAGGGGGATGGGAACCTATGCAGGGAGACAGAGGGAAGTAGAATGGGGGCAGAAGCAACCGATAGAAAGAAGTAAAAGTAAAGGGCAGGGAAACCCGGCAAAAATCAAAAAGGGCCACATTACAGCAAAATTCTAAAGGGACAAAGTGTGTTAAAAAGACAAGCCTGAAGGCTCTGTGCCTCAATGCAAGGAGTATTCGGAATAAGGTGGACGAATTAACTGCGCAGGCAGCTATTAACGAACATGATATAATTGGGACTACGGAGACATGGCTCCAGGGTGACCAAGGCTGGGAACTCAACATCCAGGGGTATTCAACATTCAGGAAGGACAGACAGAAAGGAAAAGGTGGGGTAGCGTTGCTGATTAAGAGGAAATTAACACAATAGTAAGGAAGGACATTAGCTTGGATGATGTGGAATCTGTATGGGGAGAACTGCGGAATCCCAAAGGGCAGAAAACGCTAGTGGGAGTTATGTACAGACCACCAAATAGTAGTGAGATTGGGGACAGCATCAAACAAGAAATTAGGGATGTGTGCAATAAAGGTACAGCAGTTATCATGGGTGACTTTAATCGACTTATAGATTGGGGTAACCAAACTGGTAGCAATACAGTGGAGGAGGATTTCCTGGAGTGTATTGGGGATGGTTTTCTAGACTAATATGTTGAGGAACCAACTAGAGGGCTGGCCATCCTAGACTGGGTGATGTGTAATGTGAAAGGACTAATTAGCAATCTTGTTGTGTAAGGCCCCTTGGGAAGAGTGACCATAATATGGTAGAATTCTTTATTAAGATGGAGAGTGACACAGTTAATTCAGAGACTAGGGTCCTGAACTTAAGGAAAGGATACTTCGATGGTATGAGACGTGAATTGGCTAGAATAGACTGGCGAATGATACTTAAAGGGTTGACGGTAGATAGGCAATGGCAAACATTTAAAGATCACATGGATGAACTTTAACAATTGTACATTGCTGTCTGGTTAACAAGGGAAATTAAGAATAGTGTTAAATCCAAGGAAGAGGCATATAAATTGGCCAGAAAAAGCAGCAAGGCTGAGGGCTGGGAGAAATTTAGAATTCAGCAGGACGACGACAAAGAGTTTAACTAGGAAGAGGGAAAGAGTATGAGAGGAAGCTTGCTGGGAGCATAAAAACTGACTGCAAAAGCTTCTATAGATATGTGAAGAGAAAAAGATTAGTGAAGACAAACGTAGGTCCCTTGCAGTCAGAATCAGGTGAATTTATAATGGGGAACAAAGAAATGGCAGACCAATTGAACAAATACTTTGGTTCTGTCTTCATGAAGGAAGACGCAAATAACCTTCCAGAAATACTAGGGGACCGAGGGTCTAGCGAGAAGGAGGAACTGAAGGAAATCCTTATTAGTCAGGAAATTGTGTTCAGGAAATTGTTGGGATTGAAGGCCGATAAATCCCCAGGGCCTGATAGTCTGCACCCCAAAATACTTAAGGAAGTGGCACTAGGAATAGTGGATGCATTGATGATCATTTTCCAACAGTCTATCGACCCTGGATCAGTTCCGATGGACTGGAGAGTAGCTAATGTAACATACTTTTTAAAAAAGGGAGAGAAAGCGGGGAATTATAGACCAGTTAGTCTGACATCAGTAGTGCGGAAAATGTTGGAATCAATGATTAAAAGATGAAATAGCAGCGCATTTGGAAAGGATCGGTCCAAGTCAGCATGGATTTATGAAAGGGAAATCATACTCAACAAATCTTCTAGAATTGTGTGAGGATGTAACTAGTAGAGTGGACAAGGGAGAACCAGTAGATGTGGTGTATTTGGATTTTCAAAAGGCTTTTGACAAGGTTCCACACAAGAGATTGGTATGCAAAATTAAAGCACATGGTATTGGGGGGTAATGTACTGACATGGATAGAGAACTGGTTGGCAGACAGTCGAGATAAATGGGTCCTTTTCAGAATGGCAGACAGTAACTAGTGGGGTGCCGCAGGGCTTAGTGCTGGGACCCCAGCTATTTACAATATGCATCAATTTAGATGAAGGAATTGAGTGTAATATCTCCAAGTTTGCAGATGACACTAAGCTGGGTGGTGGTGTGAGCTGTGAGGAGGATGCCAAGAGGCTGCAGGGTGACTTGGATAGGTTAGGTGAGTGGGCAAATGCATGGCAGATGCAGTATAATGTGGATAAATGTGAGGTTATCCACTTTGGGGGCAAAAACACGAAGGCAGAATATTAGGAAAAGGGGAGGTGCAACGAGACCTGGGTGTCATGGTACATTAGTCATTGAAAGTTGGCATGCAGGTACAGCAGGCAGTGAAGAAGGCAAATGGCATGTTGGCCTTCAAAGCTAGCGGATTTGAGTATAGAAGCAGGGAGGTCTTACTGCAGTTGTACAGGGCCTTGGTGAGGCCTCACCTGGAATAGTGTGTTCAGTTTTGGTCTCCTAATCTGAGGAAGGACATTCTTGCTATTGAGGGGGTGCAGCAAAGGTTCAGCAGACTGATACCTGGGATGGCAGGACTGAAATATAAAGGGAGACTGGTTCGACTGGGCCTGTATTCACTGGAGTTTAGAAGGATGAGAGGGGATCTCATAGAAACATAAAATTCTGATGGGACTGGACAGGTTAGATGCAGGAAGAATGTTCCCGATGTTGGGGAAGTCCAGAACCAGGGGTCACAGTCTAAGGATAAGGGGTAAGCCATTTAGGACCGAGATGAGGAGAAACTTCTTCACTCAGAGTTGTTAACCTGTGGAATTCTCTACGGCAGAGTTGTTGATGCTAGTTCATTAAATATATTCAAGAGCGAGTTTGATATGGCCCTGGCGGCTAAAGGGATCAAGGAGTATGGAGAGAAAGCAGGAAAGGGGTACAGAGGTGAATGATCAGCCATGATCTTATTGAATGGTGATGCATGCTCGAAGGGCCGAATGGCCTACTCCTGCACCTATTTTCTATGTCTCTATGTAATACAATTACCAGTGTCAACTATGGCTCAGTGGTAACATTCTCGCCACTGAGTCAAAAGATTGTAGGTTCAAATCCAATTCCAGAGACTTGAGCACAAAATCTAGACTGACACTCCAGAGCAGTACTGAGAGAGTGCTGCACTCAGAGGTGGAGACTTTCAGATGAGATGTTAAACTGAGGCTTTTTCTGCTATCTCGGGTGAACTTAAAAGATCCCGTGGCACTATTTTGAACTAGAACAGGGTAGGGGGAGCAGGGCTCTGTACTCCTTGCCAATATCTATTCCTCAATCAACATCACAAACAGATTATCTGCTCATCATCATATTGCTGTTTTTGGAACACTTCAAAAGTACTTAATGGCTTTTCAGTAAAATTACATTCCCATATTCAGCAATTTTACAAGTACAGCATTTATAACAAATGTCAAATGTTTCGAAGCAAACTGACTGGCTTTACTCTGCTCAGCTGGTAGCTCTCAAGTCAGAAGGTTTTGGGTTAAAGCCCCTTTCTCCAAGATTGAGCACATAATCTAGGTTGATATTGCAATACAGTACCGAAACAGTGCTATACTGTCGGAGAAACGTTAAACCGCGGCCACTCCTGCCTGTTTAACGGGCCAAAATTTTTCCATCAACCAACAGATTACTGGTTATTAATCGCAGTGCTGTGAGATCTTGCTGTGCATAAAAAAAAAGCAATGTTTCAGTGGTTAAATGCATGTGACAGACATTTGAAAAGACACCATACGCATAGACATTTGAGGTTGGATCCCTATTTTTTATTCTAACCCATTATCCTTCAACATATCCTTTATATTGCTTACACTTAAATGTCACAATTGACTTGGTTTCAATATTGTAATGTATTCTATTTTTGCAATCCTTTGCGTGGCATGAATGTATTCTAACCATAACCCTTATCCCTCTATGGTAGGGTTGCCAACTCTCCAGGATTGCCCAGGATTTAAAGAGTAATGTCCAGGACACTGCTGCAAGCAACCCTGGAGAAAAAACATTGGGACTTGGAAAAAAAAGTGTTAATAAAAATGATCTTTGAACAGTTTTCTTTAATGGTTAGAAAAATATTGAATGTGGGAATAAAATGCTGTCGGACTGAGGATCAGGAATCATCCAATCGAGTAATAAAGTCTATTCGCTTTCCAATTGGTTTGGGAAGGCGGTTGCACCGCGGGTATGGACATATTTGGGTGACTGATCGCGGGATTGTGGGGGCGGAGTGATTGGAGGTCTTGTGATCACACCTGCAGGAATATGTCCAACCAGAGCTGGCAGCCCCAGTCTACTGAAAATCTTAAACGTGTATTCCCTCATCAATAAAAGGCTACATAGATGCAAGATTTTGTTAAACAGTTTGCTCTGATTGGAGCCCATTTAACCAGGTGTGTGTCAATGAGAGAAGTGTTGAGACAACAAAGAGGTAGTTAAAAAATAAATCAATTTACTGGTAAAGCTTATTAACAGACATACATTCTATCCAATTTAAATGAACTTTTAGATTGTAAACGTTTATTTATGTTATTACAATAGTTCTTTTGTAACTCAATTGATGAAAGCACTGTAAAAATGAACAGTTGAAGTGATGGTGTTATGGATTTAGTGATAAACCATAAAATTGCCAACATTGAGTCTGTATTGTTTTATGTTGTGCCCAGCATAGTAACAATGAAGAACAAATATAGCATAACTTAGGTGTTCCATTAAAAATATTGCTTTTACTGGCATTAGTAAAATCAGATCACAAGACTGTAAATTGTTCCTCTTTCCCCCCCAAACATAATAAAATACAATTAGAACACTCTGGGCTAGAACTAAGTGGAGCAGATTGAAAGTACATTGAAGGTGCAGTTGTCCTCTTTCTTCATATACAGGGATCCTTCACATACTAAAATTACTTTCGCAACTGCAAGCCCAAATCAAATGTGCAGTTAACTTGTCCCTTTAAAGTCACACAGGAATGCATCAGTCTGTGCCTCACACTGTATATAACCTTGCAATTTGATACTGTATTTAGTTTACTTTTGACCAGTTGGTTTCAGATTCTCTAAAGTGAGAGGAAGGAAAATTGAATGTATGCACTTATGTTGAACTGAACTTCATAATCTACTTATCATTTGATGTCTTCCACAAACATTAGGTCAACAATTTGAGTAATACCTATGCAAGAAAACACTTTCAACTTGAATCATTATTTACACCCTGATGAACAACCATCCTGCCTGCCAGTTTTTGGGATCTGTAACTTAATGGCGGGCCTACTAGGTCAGTTTAGTTTCTACTGGCTAAAAATTCGTTATAGCCCAGTTTGAGGTGGTGACACCGGCCACCTGGTCGCTAACTGTTTTTTTTAGCACCCCAAGAGGGGAGTGAAGCGCTAAGGAAAGCGGTCCACACTCCTCTTAGGGTGCTAACCCTGATGCTTGGTTGCTATCGCGGGACACTGAAGAAATTCTGGCGCTAGGAAACCGGCATCCTAGCGCCTAAAGAGGTCAGTCAGTTGGATCACTCAAAAACTGAAAGAAATACAATGGAGATTAACAAGTGTTGAACACCCAAGTACAAATTATAAGAACACATTAGTACAAATAAATTCAATTTTAACTGCCCACTGGTCACCCTCAGAAATATCACCCTGGCAGCTTGTTCAGAACGCCTGTTTTCTCTGTCGGAATTAGCGCTGGGGCTACGGCAGGCGAAAGCATTCAATCTCGTGACCATGGCGCTATGGGGGCATTGCACACTCAGTGATGTCACCAAGTGCGCAGCGCTAACTCTTAGCGTCCCCAGTAAACCTCCACTGAAGGTCTAGGGAGTCGGTAAGAGCTACCGGGTGGCGCTGAGCAAATGAATTTTTAGCCTGTACATCTTTTATGAATTACCACTTGAACAAATCATTTAATCATCTGCTTGAACCTGTTTCATGACAGATTAGAACTAGATGCTGAACCAAAGTCACAGCTAAACTAAATTGTGTTCACAGCCAATAGATTTCCAGCAGGGACTAATTGGATACTGAATAGGAGCTTTAGCTTATTTTTCATTCCCGAGACCATAAACAATTCGCTAAATTAGCAGAGTGCACGGCTCAAACTTTCTAAGATTACCTTGTGGGGTCTTGGAATTTTTCAAATTTATAGGATCTCTCATTCACGGTAAGAAGTTGTACAATGCTTATTGGTTCTGGGGAAAGCACTTTTTTGCCCTGGCATCAGCATCACACCACACGTGACCCCTGCTTTCACCATGTATACACCCAAGATACGGGCAGCAGCTCAGTTTTAAAAAGAAAACCTATCGTGTACTGAGAACATCTTCCTTCAGAACTTGCTGACCATTAAGTGACTAACCCATCGAAGCTTAAGTGGATGGTCAAGAGGGATGGAGGAGTATTAGGGATGCTATAATTTGAAGAATGACAAAGCCCCTAAAAGGTAGGTCATCTCACTTTCTATGCCATTCAGGCATCTTTCACACACCGCAAGAGCCGTAAGAAATGAGTACCAATTTAGGAGGAGAATTGCCTCTACCTTTGTTGGCAAAACAGAATGCTGGAAGTACTGTCCTGGGTGTTGACCAAATTTAAACTGCAATGTTTGGTAAACATGAGAGCTGCTTTTCAAAGTAATAGGGTGGGCTACAATCCTAACGATACAAGGAGAAAAAATGAGTCTTGCAACCAATCAAAATGTGAAAAGTTCCAACCGTATGTGAGAGATGCCTGAATGACCAAGAAATAACTTGTATTTATATAGCGCCTTTAACGTAGTTAAATGTCCCAAGGCACTTCACCAGCAGTATGCAGTGATAAAAGTTTGCCAGCCAGCCGCATAAGTAAAAACTAACGCAGGTGACCAAAAACTTGGTCAAAGAGGTATGTTTTTTAAGGAGCGTCTTGAAGGACGAAAGAGAGGTAGAGAGGTTTAGGGAGGGAGTTCCAGAACTTGGGGCCGAGGCAACAGAAGGCACGGTCACAAATGGTGGAGCGATTATAATCAGGGATGCTCAGGAGGGCAGAATTAGAGGAGCGCAGACATGGTTTGTATGGTTCAGTATAATGCATAGTCCTTGTCTTGTACAGACATCAACATTAGTAAAGCATCTGAACCTGACTGCATCATAAATCTTCCATCTCAACAATCAGCAAGCTGTGTCACAGTAACAAGCACAACAGTTAAAATCAGACAATTCTTCAAAGGCCAAAACAGGCAAGTGATTCTCAAAAAAGTCACTTAAAAAATGTTTCTCCTTCCTCCCCTGTAAACCCAGTAACGTCATCATGTGAACTGTGTTAATTTGTCACACCACAATACTGAGTGGTAGTTATACATGCACAAAAGTAGGATTTCTGATAAATGCCAGTGAAGGAGAGCTGAAACATTTTTTTTTTTACTTCTACTGTCAACATCAAGCATTCCCAGGTAAGGTATAGCACAGATTAGATTCAGGGAAACAGTTCTCCCTGCACTATCCCAGCAATACATGTTAATCCCAATTTCACAGCAATATATGTTAATCCCAATTTCAGAGGTGCAGTTCTGCACTTCCGACATTTCTATTTCATACTCTAGCAATCCTGAAGGCTTCCTTGACGCGACTGAATTGTGTGTTTATGGACAGATGCCCTAGAGCGGAACTGAGATAAAATAACTTGAGGTAGGACCCTTCTAGCCTGAAAGAGAAGGTACCACATCCCTGTCTACATTGGATTCATACCCTGCAGTACATGAACCCACTGTGCCATTCAATTTAACGTAAATGGAATGAAATATTCTTCACTACTGGCCAACATTGCAAAAAAGTGCAATATAAGACTGTATCCAAGTCAAATCATGCACCAGTTGAGATGCATTAGGAATTAATTTAACACATAATGGCCCAGAATTTGCAGCTGTAATGACAGCGAAACTGTCAGCACTTGCCATCATTACTGTGTAAAGAAACTGACAGCAACTTCTGGCATCCACACATGCGTAGTTAAACGTGGAAATCCAAAAGTTGCTGGCAATGATACCCAGTCCTCGCAGATGCAATGAACACAATCAGTGATTTGACGTGAACTTCAACTTTTTATGCACTATTCTCGCTGTAAAAACCAATGAAAACGTTAAGCCTCATTTGATCAGGAGTGACAGTTTTTAAACGGTGGACTAAGTCATAATTATTGCCAACAACTTCTCTGGCCTTGAAAAACAAATTTTACAAATGTGGAGTCTCATTCCCTCAGAATAACATTTAACAATTGCATGATTTTTTTAAACCATAAAAATTCATTTTTCTTTTCCTTTTAAAGTTTGTGATATTTCATCTTCTCCCGTAATCCCATTTATATGCCCCTGTACAATGCTTAAAATGTGAATGATAATCCCTGTTTTTTCCTTCCTGCTTTGCTGTCTGAGATTCCTTCAATCTGATCAGTCTGCTTGTTGCCTGCACTGCTGTTGGACACCACAGATGACGCCAAATTTAAGTCACATTGGAATAGAGGAAATCCACGCTCTCGAGCCCACTGCATCCTGTGGACAGCTTTTTTGAGGTCAGCGGTGAGCACCGTCTCATCACCGCTGACTGCAAAATCAAGGCCAAAGTCATCATTAAACGCAGGTGGATGAGAGTTTTGGGAGGAACTTGCGATCAATGAGAAAAAAAGATAAACCAATATAACAGCTGAAGCTAGGAATATACAGTATGATGAAGTGCTTTATGAAAGAAAGCCAGATACTGGGAGCATTCCTATCAGAATTTAGAAGGACAGAAATCCATCTTCTGTTTTCACTCCAATTAAGCAAATGTCTATGGCATATGCAACAGTCCTGAAGAAGAAACAATTTGTTCTCCATGATATGTACAAGTCTACAATTGTATCAGAACTAGCAAAAATTGTTTGGCAGTAGCAATAAACTCTTCTTTCGTTAGTTTACTCTACATTAAAGATAACCAAATATTCTGTAACTGTAAAATAAAATGTGTTACATCTCAGTAGGCCTAGGCGTATGAACAAAAAAACCTAATAAGCGATGGGCACAAGCTGTTAGAATACTTGATATTTTTATGGGAAAGTACATCCGATAATTTAAAATGTAAACATCTGCATTGCTTCAGTCCTCCCCTTTTTGTTTGTGGTTATTAGGCTGAATATGTCATTCCTGAACAAGGGATTATGGCAAACATCAGAATAGGCACCCCTTTAAGAGAACCACACCGTTTCAATCCTTGTACATTGTATAGTGGTTGTTTAAAAACAAATGATTACAAAATTTCCATTTATTCATTTACTAGAGGGGTGGTCCCATTGAAAGGCTTCTGCTGCATTAAAGAATAGTTTTTGTTCAACCAATGTCCAAATACTGCTAGGATCAGGTATAGTGACAGTCAACATCCAACACACACTTAAGTTTCTAATACTAGCCTCTACTGCACCAATTAACTTCCATTGCAGCTTATTAAGGCATCTCAGCACTGAGCCTGGCTATTTTTCATTATTGTGATCACTACCCACCATACGCCTAAATGCATTAAAACCTTTTCACACATATCCCTCACTATTCACAAGGGAGAGATCAAGATATTGGCTAAATATGACCTCAGCATGACATATTGGCTAAACATGACATCAGAAATAGAAGACTGGTCTTCCACATGGTCACAGCCATCTAGGCAACTCAAGTAACCTGAAAGATACTTTCTTCTAAGTCGACCTGTATGTAGAACATTGCTCTTACATGATCCAAGAAGCACCTTGTTGTACAGCTTATCTCTTCTGATAGCCACAAAAGACATTTAAAAATTCCAAAGTTAGAGTCATAAGGTAACTAGTTTGTATGACTGAATTCAGGCAACTAAGCAGTTTTGCGCATGTTGATACAACACAAACTAGTCATCTTAAGAGCATATATACGCCTTGATTTTGCTCAGTGCAAATTTTGACAGCTATGCCATCCCAAACCCATGCACTTTTTACACAAACCACATAATCTAAACTATGTAACAAGAACTTCCTCTAAAACTGCCCAGATGTATGAAATAGAGGCCAAATGTGTGATTTTCTTTTTTTTAAAAACTTGCTCAATTCATAGTGATGATGGAAACAACCAATGCAAACATAAACAAAATGGTTCCGGGATACAAAAATATACATCATAAACTATCCCTCCCAAATGTCTCTTCATGAACATGTCACGAACACTTCATGACGGGTCTTTTAATTTATTTTTCAAAGAGCAAAATCATTGTTAGTGTGGCCCTTATGTGCCAATTTATGACCCAATATTAACTGAAGTTGCAAACCAAAAACTGAATATTAATTTCCAACAAAATACACAACGAACTATCCTAGTAAATTATTAAAAATGGAGAACACACACATAATTGAAGTAGCTCTGACTGGCTTCTTGGTAAGGGCAGTGACTTAATTTAGTTTTTAAATTGGGTTTTTGACTTGCAAAACAAAACAGACTAAAATACAAATTAAAACTGTACTGGGTTATCTACCAAAAAAACGAAAACTCCGAAAGGGTAAATAAAAACCATGCAAATAGCAACTTGCATTTTGTACAACAGAAAATAACTATAACTGTAGCCTTTTTCCAAGCAAACAAGACATTTAAAAACATTTGCGTTGCCTCAACATGCACAAAAATATTAGATTCACAAGCAATATTAACATTTCACATTATGAATGATTTGGAAATGAAGCAACTTATGGAATGAAACCATAAGAAACAATAATTTCTATGAGGTGGGGATGGGCAATCATGTCGGTTGATGAGGAAGCCACTGATTATCGATTGGTCTGCGCAGAAGTTCCTCCACATGTCTGGCAACATCCATCGTATCATCTAGGTCAAAATCACCGTCAGGATCAAGCATACTGTCTGGGCTAAATAAAAGAAAATCATGAATTATTGTAAAAATTGATTCAATTAATCAGCAGGACAATCTGTAAAGAAAATAATTTATTCCGTTGCATTTTATGAATGCATCTTTGCGAACAGAATCGGTTAAAGAGAATAGACTGTTCTGTTGCTTTGTGCATCCAATATCCACACCGTCAACAATAACTTGCACTGTTAATATAGGAAAATATCCCAATGTGCTTTACAGGAGAGTAATCAAGTTAAAAAAAACAGACATTGAGCCAAAGAAGATATTAGGATGGGTGAGTAAAAGCTTGTTTAGAGGAGTGGGATTTTAGGAGGGTCTTAAAAGGAGGAGAGAGAAATAGAGAGCTTGAGGAAGCATATTTCTGAAGGCATGGCATGGATGAGATTTTCATCAGCAAATAAGCTGAGGCGGTGTGAAGAAGGGTAATGTTAGACGTGGAAGTAGAGGATATGGGCTCGGCTCAGGGTCAAAATAGAACGTCGAGGTTGCAAATAGTCTGGTTCAGCTTGAGGCAATGGTCAGAGAGGGGGATGGAATTAGTGGCATGCAAATAGCATTTGTGGCTGGGGCCGAAGACAATAGTTTCGGTCTTCAATTGCGATCAATGAGAAAAAAAGATAAACCAATATAACAGCTGAAGCTAGGAATATATAGTATGATGAAGTGCTTTATGAAATAATTTTTTTTTGGTCTTCAATTTAATTGGAGTAAATTGTGCTTTGTTCATCAAGCAATCTAACAACACAGAGGCAAGGGAGGGCTTGAGAGAAATGGTGGAGGTAACGCTTGGTGTCATCAGCACACATGTGGAACCCGACTTCATGTCACTGAGATGTAGCATGTAGATGAGAAACAGGAGGGGGGGTGGGGGGGCAAGGATAAATTCTTGGGGGACTCCAAAGGTTATGGCACAGGGGTTGAAGAGAAACCATTGCAGAAGACACTCTGTCTATGACAGGATAGGTAAGAGCGGAACCAGGCAAGGGCAGTTCAATCAATTGAACAACAGAGAGGCTTTGGAGGAAGATGATGTGGTCAACTGTGTCAAAGGCTGCAGAGAGGTTGAGAAGGATGCGGGGGGGGGGGGGGGGGGAAATAGTGCACCAGTTAGTCAGAGTATGTTATGTGTGACTTTGATTAGGATAATTTCAGTGCTGTGGCAGGGACGGAAACCCGATTGGAGGTGTTCAAAGATGGAATTCTGGGGAGTTGAGTGGTCAACAGTTTAGTGGGAATGGGGTCAAGAGAGCAAGAGACAGGTTCCATGGATAAAACACAGCTCGAGGGAAGTTGGGCTAGTTGGGCAAGGGGAAGGGGCGAATATGGCAGAAGCAGCTAAACGGATGGTCTCAATCTCAATGATAAAAGATAACCATGAGCACCTTGCACTTGTTGCTGAGGGTGGAGGGAACAGAGAAGGGTTTAAGGAGATGGTTGGTAGTGGGGAAAAGAAGCTGGGGTATATCTTTGCATTCCAGAATGATCCTGGAGTAGTGAACTGTTTTGGCTGAGAGCAGGGCCCGACAGTGATTGATGTAGTCCAACCTGTTGTGCGTCATATACGTTCAAGTTTGCACCACTGGAATGACCAATGTTCTACTGCAGACAAGGGCATCAAAGGCGGAGATGAGCGTGTGGATGAGCAGAGCGTTAGAGGCAGAGGTATCACGATGGGAATTTTAAAAAGCGTCATTGTAAGTGACTTGGAGTTTTTCCCCCCAGGGGTGCATGCAGAAACAAATGGGGTTTGGAAGGGAATGTCAGTCGTGATTACATCTATGATGCCACACATTCCTATTTCTTTATATTCAGTTGCTCATCTGTGCACTCAACTCAGTGACTTCTTTAAAACTGAGAAACCCTGTGAAAGGCTAAGGCTATACTGCAGGACATCTCTGAGGTAGAAAAGAAAGGGGAGACGATTAGAGAAATCATGCAGTAGTGATTATGTGAAGGAGAAAAGAGGCTAACAGGGGAAAAGGGGAGAGTAAAGTAAGGTCTGGAACATCCTTGTAAGATTTAACATTTATGAGAAGTGGTAGAGGATCCATCCTAGGTGGTCCAATACTGAAATAATGCAAGAAATTGAATCAACCGCGAGAGTTTGGGGGAAGGTTGGGGACAAAGAGTTGGGAAAAAAGAGGCGGCCAACAAAGTATTTCTACATTACAGTAATAAGTGAAAGTGAAAACTGTATGGTACTCCTGCCTAGAAGCAGCATTATCTGATAAATAAGTCTGTTATTGTTATTCCATACCACAATTTCTAAGGAGGAATAAAGTTTCAGGCATTTAATGCTTACCACAGAAGATCTATCGATAATAATGCCAGTTTTTGTCTGTCCTGGGTTTCCAGCATTTTTTTTGTTTTAAAATTCCAGCATGTGTTTATATTTGCTTTCTGAATCTGAATTAAGTTTGATCATTCATACTGTAATAAGCGATACACCAACATGTCAGCTTGGCTGTTGGTCGTACTTTTGCAGCTAAGCACATAATCCATCCCGTCAATCAGTACTACAGTGAAAGAATGCTGTATTGTTGGAGGTGCCATCTTTTGAATGAGATGTTAAACCCAAGGCTCTGTTTATTTTAGTAGTTCAGAAGGATGTAAAACATCCCATAGTACTATTGTGGTGTGAATGGTCTCTGATCTGCTGTACATAGTGATTTAACTTGCAGAGCTTCCCTTTCACAATTGGTTTATTACCTATTTGACCTGCAGATGCAAGTTGTTTTTGTTTTTCAACAGCTGGATTTGCAGGCAGTCAGTCTACTATATTGAGAAGTTCTAGATTTTTATGCCATCTAATTAGTTTGATGCATGAAATATTGTTTGATTTAAGAAATTATTGTGCATGTTAATTGAGAGGTTGCTCAGGACATTTGGTTTGAACAGCAAAGGCAATAATTCAGATTTTGCAGAAATGTTGATTTTGACACAAGCAGTTAACAGCAGGCCTTACGGAAGGTTACTTTGAAATGTGTGGGTCTGGAGCGATTGCGAATTTCTCGAATGCAGAAGGTTGCGCTGGCGGTCAAAAAAAGGAAGCTGAACTTCCAAGAATAAGAAGAACATTGTTCATTAATTTGGCAGACTAAATCAGGAGGACTTCTCAATAATGGTCATTAACTCATTATGGACATTGTGTTTATATTACAGGTATATTGCACTGTTAATATTTGCCATTTGCTATGTCATTGTGTTACTTGTTTGTAAATAAAGTTACTACTTTCTTAACTCTAAGCCACTGTTGTGTATGGTAATACCTGCCATTTCAAAGAAAATTTGGTGCAAAATTACATTAAATGTAGTAAGCGTGGAATAACTATTAATTCTTCAAACACAAAAAAAATGCTTACTTTTGCGGGTAGAGGGGATACTGTGGTGGGTGACAAACGGCAGGTGATGATGCTTGTTCCATATAGGTACTGCTTGTTGATGTAGCATCAGATGACGCTGTAGCAAATCTGTAACCAGCAAGAGTATCAACTCTAAACAGCATAGCAGTTGTTTCAATATTTCTATTCTATTTTTACAAATCACATGTAATAACCTCCAATATTTCCAGTACAGATGCAACTAAAACACTTAATAGCCCCTTAAATCCTGATGTTCCACTTATCAAGAGCATAGCTAATACTTTGTCGACTGAAGGAAATATTTGAGAAGACCATTGCAAAGATCCCACATTATGGGATTACTCTCTCCATAGACATTTCTGTATAAACAAATGTATATTGGCCATCTAGTCCTTGCATGCTATTTTTCTAGACTCTTCTGTGAAAACCTATGTGTAATCATCAGCTGAAGCGCAGAGTGGAGTGAGCATGCTGGAGTGACAAGGCAGGATGATCTCCCATGGTTCCTTCTTCTCCTCCTCATCTCCATCCACAATAGGGGCAACAACCTTATTATTTACCTTTCCTTTTAGCCTTTTCCCAACCAATGATAAATTCTGTTGACATACAAGCATGCCATTATCAGTGAGAATAAGGAATTAAAACGTAACAACTGAATACAGATCAATAGGAGCCATGCAGCAATTTAAAAGTCAAATACCTTTCTGGTTACAAGTTTAATTTCCAGATTAGAGATATGACTCAGTCACCAGTCAATTTTCAGCAAACTGATCTGGCTTCACTGTCCCAAGTGAAATATGACTATTTTGTCTATTGCTCACTTCACCAACAGCGAGAACACATTTGAACAGAAATAGTTTAAAAAAAACGCTGGATGCACAGAAGCCTATCAGAATCCAGCATTATAGTCTTGGTTATTTGGTACAACTATAAAAGTAGTGTTAATTACACATCATCATCATAGGCAGTCCCTCGGAATCGAGGAAGATTTGTTTCCACTCCTGAAGTGAATTCTTTGGTGGTTGAACAGTCTAATACGAGAGCCACAGACTCTGTCGCAGGTGGGACAGATAGTCGTTGAGGGAAGGGGTGGGTCAGACAGGTTTGCCGCACGCTCTTTCCGCCGTCTGTGTTTGATTTCTGCATGCTCTCGTCGTTGAGACTCGAGGTGCTCAGCGCCCTCCCTGAGGCACTTCATCCACTTAGGGCCGTCATTGGCCAGGGACTCCAGGTGTCAGTGAGGATGTCGTACTTTATCAAAGAGGCTGAGGGTGTCCTTATAACGTTTCCGCAGCCCACCTTTGGCTCGTTTGCTGTGAAGGAGCTCAGAGTAGAGCGTTTGCTTTGGGAGTCTCGTTAATTACACACGTGGCAATTGAATGGCAAAGACAGAGATGATCAGAGACAGAAATCAGACATAGGGTATGACATTAAAACAAGTTTTATCGGTGTTTTTGAAAATGTCAAGTAAAGTACTTACTCTGGAACCACCTGTTTGATCTGTGGTTTTACATAACCATCTATTGCCTTTGCTGCAGCTGGGGATAAAAAGGAAAACAAGGTTATTACAATATTAATTCATATATAGTCAGATTTTTTTAAATTCTAGAAAATTAAGGCACAGCTGAAGTAAATCTGTGCTACAGAATCAAGCTGATTCACCTATAATGTAAACTGAATTCTATGATTTAAAAGGCAATTGTTTCAAATGAGACACTTTTGCAGACTATAAACCAGGGCACTCATTTAAAAAAAAAAAGAAATTTATTTGCACTACCGATCAAGTCCCATTGTTCATCATTTGGTGAGTAATCTTCTCCCCTTTATAGGTTTCTCACGCATCAAATAACCACTAGATGGCTAAGAAAGTAAACAGATGTCCTGCTCCTAGGCCTCTATTGGTGATGTTTTGTAAACAGTTGCTAGTAACCAAGCAAGAATGATACAACAACATGAGTCATCCCGATTTTCCCTCCCTGTATGAAATTGCCTAGCTTCTAATTTAGCTCCTTTCCTTGATAGACTGGCAAATATTGAACACAAACCTACAAAGCATGTTACCATACTTTGTTCATCATTCAGCAGTCTGCCTGGTCAGCGATTTAACTGTAGGCAATGTGCCAAAGAAGTGGTTAAGCTCCACTTCACAATTTTTTGGTACACATTTGATGGGCAAAATATACCTTATTTATCAGTGCTCAAAACAGGACAGTCCTGCTTTTGTAAAGAAAGGAAAGAAAAGAATGTACTGCTAATACAAGTAATTCTCAAAATAAGCTAAAAAGCTCATACTCCATACTGTATTTTCAATTCAAGCTATCTACTTTAGATTAAAGTCAAATTAGTTATGTGTCAGCTTTGACAACATGCACAAGAAACGAGGATGACTTGTTTCCACGCCAAAAAATAGGATGAGTTCACAGGTGTTTCGAATGAAGAACCCGAACTACATTCTGAAGGGTGGAAGATGCCTGTGCGTGGACTTTTTTAACATGTGGTGACCATTGCACACCAGCCACCACACGGGTTTGACAGAGCTAGGTCTTGGTCCAGTGCCAAGACAACTGGAGACCTGCTCTGCTGCACAGACCTAGTGTGCACACATAGCACAGTGTGGGCTGGCCCGTGCTGCCTCTGGGCTCTTGGCCCCGAACTCACGCCTCCCCTCGGCCCCAATCACATCCCTCCATAGTCTCTCGCCACTCCTTGATACTTAATTGGCACTTACATAATGGCGGTGTATAATATTTGGAAAATACATCATCTTTGGGTCTGTCTGGATACAAGTACAGCAAATGATTGAGATCGCTGATACGATCTGCCAGTGATCGAATTGAAAAATCTTTGGTTGTGTATGGCATCAGATTCCAAACCATTCTTTCTCCTATAAAATATATATATTTTTAAATTTGTGTTATCAGATTTGTTTGTGCTTTTATAGGAAAATACAAATTCACAAAAAGTAGCAAAGCAATGCAATTTATAAATATCACCACCTATATTCATAGAAAAGGTCTTTTTGTTTTAATGTTTCAAGTGTTAGACACAAACAGCAGGTCCTTAAAAGCTATTGCAGTACTCATGAAGATTATTCAACAGATTATAATATATTAACATTTTTTAAATTAAATACATTATCTTTGCACCATTATGTATTTATCATCATCATAGACAGTCCCTCGGAATCGAGGAAGACTTGCTTCCACTCCCAAAGTGAGTTCTTTGATGGCTGAACAGTCCGATACGAGAGCCACACTTTATATTATAGCAGTTAAGGGATTCTAACATTTAATCACAGATAGTTTAAAAAGGTTAATTCTGTGACAGTTGCCTCAAGTTAGATGTAGATGCTTTATGACCACACCTGCTTTGTTGGGATTATCTGCTACCCAAGCTATTGTAATCCCTCCAATCTCAGAGTCACTGAATCGCAGCAGGAAGGTTCCATTTGGCTTGGAAAGCAGCATGTCCTGTGCCTGCTGCTTGTTTACAAAACCCAGAATTGCCCTGTATGAAGCAGAGATACGAACATATTGAAATTATTGAAACTTCAGTACTATACATTTCAAATAAAATATGTTGTGCCACAAAAAATAGTATCTAAACACCTTTCTACTTCTTTTGCTACCAATGTTTTCCCCTCTATGCTTCTATTCCTGATAGCATTGATTCCTACACGAGTATGGATCCATGAGTGTCCATTTACCCTCTGCTACCTTGCCCAAGTTAGCCATTCTTCACACGAGTTCAGATAGCCAATGCTCGGAAGCAATTTGATCTCGGGTAATCATAGCCGAGACCATTTGTGTCCTCACTTGATATATCCCAACATACACCCTATGCAGTGGGGACTACGGATAGCGAATTGGAATGGAAACATAAGTCAATCTTCCACTCTCCAGAAGCTGAGATCAACTCCAGTGCCCCTACTGTCTTCCTGATTGAGATCAGCTTATTCAACAGATATAGGAGACTGAACTGGGGAACTTTGGGCTGTAAAGTAAGCTACACATTGCTTTAGGAGGGCTCTTTTCCACTAGCTGCTATGACCAGTTTGAAGTCATCTGATATAAATTATGTCTTTAGAAACTTAAAATGACTAGAAATTGATTTACCCCACTTTGAATTGTTTGCACAGTATTTAAATGCAGTAACATGTAGGCAAAGCATAGTCATAACATACAGCTTTACAGACAATGAAAGCAGAGATTACATTACATTACCCATCATTCCAATGAGGCTTTAGATGCTTTTTTGTCAGCTCCATGACTCCGTCAAACCACTGCCAGAACGTGAAATTTCGACCTGGTAAACTTTCCTTTAAGAAAAGAAAATTCTAAATACTGCACGTATCAATATGACAAAATAGCTATATGAATATACATAGAAAATTTAATATAAATTGTCAGGATTCTTTCAACAGCCTCCTGTTCACCTTTATATCAATTTCCAGCATAATTAACAGCATATGCAAAATAAAATCTAACCATAACTGGCTACTGCCTTTCAGTTTAATTAGTCTCAATTTTAGCAATCTTTCTCAAGAGCCATTCAACAGACATTGAAGAATGCTTGTATCAAAGTAACACAACATTGAGTGTTCTCAACAGATTTTTTACAGGCATAAAGAACCATGGAAGAATATTAATACATCTCAAATGTCCATATTTCTCAGCCAGCCAGCATTTTCAAGATAGCGCCCATATTCATGAAGAGAACTCAGAAGCCCTCCTTGCTCCGACTTCCTGGTGCTGAAGGATTAAACTTGGCTGATTATTGAGCAGGAACGCTCAAGAACAGGAACGTCTGCCCACAGCACACAGTGACATTTGAATCCTCGCAGAAGTAGGTAGAAGTAAGAATCAGCAGAACATAGGATGGGGTTTGTGGCAGAAGATTGATAAGAAGAACTAGGAATGGTGGGTTTTTAAATAATGCCAGTGTGGAGAGGAGAAAAAAAAAGACTTGCATTTATTTCGCCCCTTTCACAACCTTCGGACGTCCCGAAGCACTTTACAGTCAATGAAGTACTTCTGAAGTGTTGTCACTGTTGTAATGTAGGAAAGGCAGCAGCCAATTTGCGCACAGCAAGATCCCACAATCAGTAATGTAATGACGACCAGATAATCGGTTTTAGTGATGTTGGTTAAAGGCTGGGGGCTAGAAATTCGCCGATTTCGCAACCGGGTTTTTGGTGCTATTTCACTTTTTGGGCAAAAACCCGGATGGCGGAAAATTCGGAGAAGTTTTGCGGCGCCGCTTTTCAAATACCGCTGGAGTGCAAGACTCGAAATATCGCTTTCGCCAAATATTTGGCTCTGAGGGCACCTGTATTTAGGATGAAAAAAACGACAAGGAAAAAGCTGCGTTGCAGCCCCTGGATCAACCTGTAAAAAAGATAAGTTAAAGTTTTTAAATTCTTTTGTAGCGATTCACTAGATAAGTGTCTTGCAAATGTTTTGTGAATTTTTTTTTCTTTTTTCCCCAATTTATTTTCGTGTGGTTTTTCTGCCCTCCCTAGGCCCAACTCATCAGCCTTGGACTAAAGTTGGTGAGGATCGCGATTTGCGCCGCGAATCCTCGTGCAACGCCAATTTTTACCGCTGCACAAATTAAACCTTGAAGTTACCGGCCACCGAAATTTTCCGCCAAAAAAGTGAAAAAGAGCACCAAAAACCCGGTCGCAAAATCGCCGAATTTCTAGCCCCCAGCCTTTAATCAATATCACTCAAACAGATTATCTGATTGTGATAACATTGGCAAAAAATACAATTATCGCCGAGAACCGAATTTCTAGCTGTAAGCATTGTCCAGGAGACCAGGGATAAATCTCCTGCTCTTCTTTGAAATAATGCAATGGGATCATTCACACCCACCTGAGAGAGCAAACAGGGCCTCGATTTAACATCTCATCTGAAAAACGGCACCCCTTCAGTACTATACTGGACGGTCAGCCTAGATTTTAGTACTCAAGCGTCTGGAGTGGGACTTGAACCCACAAGCTTTTGAATCAGATGCGAGAGTACTGCCAACTGAGCCACAGCTGACACTCCAAGGAAAGGAGCATGAAATGAGTTGAGGTGGGGAGTTAATAACTATCTTGAAATTGGCGGGGGAGGTGGGCTTGAGGGGGAGCGTGCCAGCATGAAATGGTAAGGTTTGGGGGGGGGGGGGGGGGAAAGAGTGGTGAAGTGAAAACAGAAGACCACCATAAACCTGGGATGGGAAGAAAGAGTGCCAGCAAGAATTTTGGGGGGAGTTGGAAGGATAAGAGACTAAAAGCTACTATGGACTGAGGATGGGGGGGAAAAGTGTGTCATCTTGAACTCAGGTGGAAGGAACAAAAAGTGTGACCTTGAACTGGGGGTGGGAGGAGGAAATCAGCCACTATGAAATAAGAGGTGAAGAGAGAAAAGAGTACCAGCATTAACAGAGACGAGATTGCAGAGAAGAGTGCCCATGTGAAATCAGGAAGGGGAGAGGGTTAAAGTGATCATCACTGCAACAACTGCATAAACATCTTCAGTAATTTAACAAATCAAAAGTTAACATGCACAGTACCAATAAATAACCACAATTTCTCAGCAAGGAATTAGCGATGGCACTGCAATTCTTGCCACAATTTTCCACTCCAAGTGTTGAAATGTTGAGTACAAGTGTAGCTTAAATCCTTATAAGCCCACTTTTTGGTGTAACTACAGTTAATAGGCCTAGATCGGGGCTGGTTTTTAATTGCCATCTGTTCTGGAGCTGTAAGTTAGCTTTTGCAAGTCTTTCAGTTAGCATGTACAGAGCAAAAGTTGCAAAACAGCTAATCCTCTATTAGATGCTAAAATAGTTTCTTACCCTGTTAAATTGGGACCAAGAGATGGTCATATTACTGTAATCATCTGCATGCGTGGCCGAACTGCTGAATGCTTTCTGAGCCAGGAAAACAAGATTTTCTTCTGACAGTCCTCTGTTGCTCTGAACTTCTGCTTTGAACTTCATGTTGAGAGCCTCACACAACTGTGGCCAGAGTACTTTGTCAGGGACTACAAAGGGCACTCTACCCTGAAATTACCAACAGAAAAATAGTGTGAACTACTAAAATTTCTACCAATGTATTTGTGTCATTATTACCCAATAAAAGCTCAGGCTTTTAACAATAGTAAGTAGCAATAAATATGTATCTAAACAGGTATATATAGAAAAATCAAGCAGTTTAAGTTACCAGTTTGTTGACTGAACTTCAGCTAAAGCAGAGATGACTACAAAAATATTGAAGGCCTCTATTAATACCACTGTGGTAAGCCAGTGATGGGTACTGAAATATGATGCGAGGTGCAATGCCTCTTGACTTTATTATTGCTCCATCTCCCAGTTGGTGGAACTGATTACCAGGCCAAAATCAATAACAGTTTACTGAGATTACACATAAGTGAATGGCATCTAAAGCTGAGATTCAAACTGGCATCGCAACATGATACAGTAGATGATGTTAAAGTTGGTAACAATATCTTTTTGAAATAAGTTTTCTTTGCGAGTTAGTAAAAGGGAAAGAAAATGATCAGGGAGCCATTTTTTGCTCCAATCCTGTAGAATTAAAAAAAATATATCGGAGACTAATTTAGATGTTTTAGTAAAATACGCCAAGTTTCTTACTAACATGGCGATTCTGGAGTGGGACCTACATCTTGCCGCTCTGGAGCCATGGGTGTCTCAAACCAGGATATAGCTTAGGAAATCTGTACAATTGTTTATAGCATGGTTTTCCAAGTGCAGGTTGAATCTCCCTTATCCGGAACCACCCCTCGTCCAGAATCATTCCCAGCCGCTCCGACATGAACAAATTGAAGTCCTTCCTCGCTGCCGACTCCCGCAATCGTTGGTCTGACCCCGCGATCCACCGCATCCCCCCCCACCACGATCTCTCTGCTGCACTCCCAGCCCCAAACCAGCTAGCCCCGAGATCCCCTTGCTCAGTATCTGTACCATCCAATTTAATGTGATCACCCCTCGTCCGGAAAAATCCCTTATCCAGAAAAATCCCTTATCCAGAACAGGCCAGGTCTCGAGGGTTCTGGATAAGGGAGGTTCAACCTGTAGTACATGGCATGGAATACCCCACATGATCGTTTCCAGCCAGTAGGAAGCTTGACATTTTTATTAAAATATCAAAAACGTGCTCAGACTTATTTTGTTTTATTAAATGGAGGGGGTTTACTTTGAACACAAGTACCCTTCCTTAAACAGACTTATACAAGCATTTTGCACATTTTACACAGGAAAAAATAAACACTCTCAAATTGGCTTTCACTACATTCAGAAGTTGGCTCCATGGATGTTTTTCCAGGTAAAATGCAAGGATCGTACATAATTTTTAAAAAATCAACAGCATTCCCACAGAATGCTGCTTTTTTGATTTTACTAAAGCACAAATACTCCCTACATTTAATGTATTCTTTTTAATAAATTGAGGGAGGTTGGCATATACATGCAATCTCACTGATCTACATTCACTATAGCACTGTTCAAACGGCCTGAAGTACTGCTTAAGTTACAATACACTTTCATATAGATTTAAATGTTATATTTAATGCAAGAAAAAACTTGCAACTTACTGGCTCTGCAAATGCATTATCCCAGAGTACAGTGGCAGTGGCATTGTTGTCTTGGCTGCCATGAACTATCACTACCACTGGAAGTGATAAAGTCTGCCAGAAAGAAAAATAATTACTTGGACATTATAGAAACATAGACATAGAAACATAGAAAATAGGTGCAGGAGTAGGCCATTCGGCCCTTCTAGCCTGCACCGCCATTCAATGAGTTCATGGTTGAACATGCAACTTCAGTACCCCATTCCTGCTTTCTCACCATACCCCTTGATCTCCCTAGTAGTAAGGACTTCATCTAACTCCTTTTTGAATATATTTAGTGAATTGGCCTCAAAACTTTCTGTGGTAGAGAATTCCACAGGTTCACCACTCTCTGGGTGAAGAAGTTTCTCCTCATCTCGGTCCTAAATGGCTTACCCCTTATCCTTAGACTGTGACCCCTGGTTCTGGACTTCCCCAACATTGGGAACATTCTTCCTGCATCTAACCTGTCTAAACCCGTCAGAATTTTAAACGTTTCTATGAGGTCCCCTCTCATTCTTCTGAACTCCAGTGAATACAAGCCCAGTTGGATCCAGTCTTTCTTGATAGGTCAGTCCCGCCATCCCGGGGAATCAGTCTGGTGAACCTTCGCTGCACTCCCTCAATAGCAAGAATGTCCTTCCTCAAGTTAGGAGACCAAAACTGTACACAATACTCCAGGTGTGGCCTCACCAAGGCCCTGTACAACTGTAGCAACACCTCCCTGCCCCTGTACTCAAATCCCCTCGCTATGAAGGCCAACATGCCATTTGCTTTCTTAACCGCCTGCTGTACCTGCATGCCAACCTTCAATGACTGATGTACCATAACACTCAGGTCTCGTTGCACCTCCCCTTTTCCTAATCTGTCACCATTCAGATAATAGTCTGTCTCTCTGTTTTTACCACCAAAGTGGATAACCTCACATTCATCCACATTATACTTCATCTGCCATGCATTTTCCCACTCACCTAACCTATCCAAGTTACTCTGCAGCCTCATAGCATCCTCCTCACAGCTCACACTGCCACCCAACTTAGTGTCATCCGCAAATTTGGAGATACTACATTTAATCCCCTCGTCTAAATCATTAATGTACAGTGTAAACAGCTGGGGCCCCAGCACAGAACCTTGCGGTACCCCACTAGTCACTGCCTGCCATTCTGAAAAGTACCCATTTACTCCTACTCTTTGCTTCCTGTCTGACAACCAGTTCTCAATCCATGTCAGCACACTACCCCCAATCCCATGTGCTTTAACTTTGCACATTAATCTCTTGTGTGGGACCTTGTCGAAAGCCTTCTGAAAGTCCAAATACACCACCGGTTCTCCCTTGTCCACTCTACTGGAAACATCCTCAAAAAATTCCAGAAGATTTGTCAAGCATGATTTCCCTTTCACAAATCCATGCTGACTTGGACCTATCATGTCACCATTTTCCAAATGCGCTGCTATGACATCCTTAATAATTGATTCCATCATTTTACCCACTACTGAGGTCAGGCTGACCAGTCTATAATTCCCTGTTTTCTCTCTCCCTCCTTTTTTAAAAAGTGGGGTTACATTGGCTACCCTCCACTCGATAGGAACTGATCCAGAGTCAATGGAATGTTGGAAAATGACTGTCAATGCATCCGCTATTTCCAAGGCCACCTCCTTAAGTACTTATATGCAGTCAATGGCATAAAATAATTATACTATTTAAATCTCTCAGCAAATTACGTGTACAACATACCTTAACCTGAAACACTAGTTCATTTCCACCAACACTGAACTGTGATTCAAAAAGAATTGTGAATTTTTCTTCCGTGACTGATTCTGCTCCACGTCGATCAGAACGTTTGATTCTTTTCAGAGACTACGAAGAAGTGGAGGGCACAGAATAAATTCCAAAAGAAACACGGAACGCAGCCATAACACTTAATACTGCCGATCAGAAATTCGCTCCCCATTTAGTTACATCTAACTAAATGTACACTTTCATTTTGACTGAGTTTCCCAATTAAGATTTCACTTCAAAAAAAATTAATCTCCCAACAATTTTCTCCCACTGACTTCCTATTGCCCCATCCCGTCACACTTTCTTCACATTGACAGACTTTTCAAACAGAGAAACCAATCATGGCATTTACCACTATGCAGCGTAGACCACCGATAACACATGTAACAAAGAATGGCTTTGAACAAACACATGGCACACAGAACAAACCACAAATTATTTATGTGCTTGGGTTGAGATCTGATAGTGTAATGCTGGCTTCCAGCCTCCAACCCCAATTGCTCATGAGCACTGCAATGCAAACTCCGTTAATCGTAATTAAGGCTTTTTTGCTTACCATATTTCTAAAGTTAGCACTTAAGGTTCCCGTTGCTTGATGGTACTCCATAACACAACAGTTGTTTAATATCTCACCACTGCTGTCACTGCCAGAGATACAAATGGATAAAAATCTAGTTTACTTTTCGAACTGCTACAATAAAAACATTACTGCAGATTAGTGATGTGTTATGCTGCACAGTACCAACATTTATAGAACGGAGTGACACCTGACTGCCTGCTTGGACCATTGTGAGGAAAAAGGGGGCAGCAGACTGCCCTGTATGCAAGTAAGCAAGAATGTTCCTTAATGGTCTATAACTGTGGTCAATTTTCCACCAACTTCAAGGAGCCTTTTCCCACTCATAAAAACAGTGCAGCAATACAGCAAACCACCCCAAGTTTTATTAAAATTAAATATCAGGTGTTGCAGTGGCAGTAATTAAACTAGCAATCTGAGCTGCAGATATTACCCAATGGTCAAATTAATTGAAAAAGGCCTTCTTTGTGTAGTGTGACTGATATATTTCTCTCCTAAGTCCTTTATTATTGCAAGGCATACCAATTAGAATTGGTTTAGATTTAAATGTGAATTAAAGAAGGAAACAGGAGGGGTCCTGTTCTTTTCCAAAATAAAGCCTCAATAATCCATTACTTCCAACTTGCTACCTCTCCCCAAAATGTTGCTTGCATTTAATTCTGTAAAACCAAATGGCGAGACACAATGCATTTCAACTATAGAGTACTTTTTAAAGATAAAGGATCAGGTCATTTGAGTGAGCATGCATCTTAGTGAAATGCATAAATGCAATATGAAAGCATATTTGAACAGGGCTAGGGAATGAATGCAGATATCACTTTTCATGAAATTGAGATGATTCAATGGGCTGATTCATAGTAGAAGCTTCAGAAATTCATTACACAGTACACAGCATGAGCGAGTCTGGACATGAAGCTAAAGAAGAGAAGGACCGGGGAGGAGACAAAATAAAATAGAGCCAGAAGATGTAGTTAGAAGGGAGGCAGTCGGGTTGCTTCTGAATTGGTCCCCAGAAGTTATTCATAAAGGGAATGTTCTCGGGAACACTGCCTGTGAAACGTACTAAATCAAACAGGCAGGAGGAGGATCAGGCAGACGGATGGGTAGTTGGTAGAGTGGTAAAAGTGGGAAGGTTTTAAGTTCGTCGGATAGTAGAACTCATTTTGAAAAGGAGGTGGTTGCACGAGATGGATGGACTGCACCTAAACTGAACTGGTGCCAATGAACCAACACCAAAAATACAGCTGTAGGTGTAAGCTTGGGTTGAGGTGGTTGGGCCGGAAAGACTTAACTTAGAAATGATGAGGGGTTGAGTGTAAGTGTGTAGAAGGAAAGCAGTCTAAAACAGCAAGCTTGAGGATGGAGATATAGATAGGTGTACCCGAGGCACATGCGAGAGTTATAGAAGGATGGTGAAGGAAATAGTACTCTTTCTTTTTTATTCCTAAGTATGAGTGGGTTAGGGTTTCAGTGCTTTTGTGCAAATACTAAAGCAATAGAAATAAAGGTGAGAAACTGGAGCGACCAATTAGAACGGACATAATGTTGTAGCCTTGACAGAAATAGAGTGCCAATAAATATTTCAGTCTATACATTTTTCAGGAGAGTTAAGAGAAGGAAAACAGGGAGAAGGGGGAAACCTTTTAATTAAGGGCATGGTTACAGCAGGAAAATTCGTTTTTATATGTGCTACTGCTGAGTGTCTGTCTGGGTTGAGTTAAGAAATAATAAGAGAGATCTGATACCAAACTGGGAATACACTATCGATCACTAAATATGGGAAAAGGGAGGAAGAGTTTTGTAGGAAATTTATAAAAGTTTGCAGTGGTAACAATTGCAATAATGACGACTTTAACCCAATACATACTGAGGTAAAACAAATCTTTGTGGTCAAACTGGGGAGGGGATTATTAGCATGCATAACTGATTCCTTAATCAGCCTGTCACAGGTCCAATAAGGAATGATGCAGTGCTAGACTTGGTTTTGGGTTACAAAACAGGACATCACTTGGGAAATAGTTGCCATTACCTAATCAGGTTCACATTGAAGACAGATAAAGAAAAAGAGGAGTTGAAGATAAACGTCTTGGACTCGAAGTTACTCATTTTAGAATGAAAGGGGATCGAGACCGGATTAGTTAGTTAGGAAAATGGGAGCTCAAATAGACCAGCAGTGGAAGATATTTCAATTTGACGCTTAAGGTACTGGTAAAATTTTAGATTTTAGAGCGATAAGGAAATAAAGGGTTATGGGGAGCAGGCAGGGAAGTGGAGCTGAGTTCATGATCAGATCAGCCATGATATTTAAATGGCGGAGCAGGCACGAGGGGCCTACTCCTGCTCCTATTTCTTATATTCTCATGTTCTTAAGTATCATCTGAGAGATTAAAGATTGTTGCATGCAGAAATTAAAAGCAAAACATCTATAAAAGAGTATAGGAGAAATATAAGTAGTACAGAAATTAAGCAAAGACCATGAGGAGGGCTAAGAAAAAAGTAGAACAATAAGAGAGGATGAGACCATTAGATATAAAGAGGAATATCTTAACCTTGAGTGTGAAACAATGCTTAATAAATATTCCACCTCTTTTTTTTTTTAAACTGAGACTGAGGATGTAGAAGAGCCACTACTGGGTGTAAATATTCAAAATTAAATTTTATTAAAAACAAGTTTATGGGACTAAAAGTAGAAAATTCACCGGTTCTGCATGGCTTGCTTTCCAGAATACTAAAGTAGCTTTGGGAGGAAATAATTGAGGCACAACTCATAATTTTTCAGAAATCCTTGGAAAACAGTAATTGTGCTAATGGACTGGAGGATAGTGAATGTTACACCCCAATCAGGAAAGGGGGGAGGTATAAAGCAGAAACTAATAGCCAATTAGTCTCACTTGAATTATGGGAAAACTTTTAGAACACAACACAGGACGTGAGTCAATTAGGATCAGGCAGCATGTATCTGTAAAGGGCAGGTTAAGCTCAACAATAAATTTTTTGATGAAATTAGAATGCATAGATAAAGGGAATGTAATGGATGTTGTATATATGTGTTTTGAGAAGGTCCTACATAACAGATTTCTTATAAAGATAAAGTGAAATGGTAGTAATGGGGCCACATCTGCATGGATAGAGGGATGACTGGGGGGACAAGTAAAGAATAAGAATACATTGATGCTTTTCAGTTTGTGCGCTCGCATGCCCCGATATTCTGTCCTGGACCCTATCTAGCTTCCATTTATATTAAATGATTTGAATATAGTTTGCTGATACCAGATATGGGGGCTATGGCAAATTTAAAGAAAGACTGCAGGAGGCGAGGCAAATACAGTTCAATGCAGAGAAATATGCAATAGTATAAGCAATGAAGGGATGAATAACCTAAATGGTTTAACTGAGGAACACAGATCTAGGAGCAGAGATAAATATCTTTAATTTGTAAATGGATAGAAAAGGGCAAATTGAATTCTGGGTTCTATGGGCCCAAATTTGGCCCTCCGTTTTTTCTGTTGCACTTACGTGAAAAACGGTGGCGAAAAGATATCCCCGTATTCTGGCCCCACTGCCGACACTCCCGGGGCTTGGCGCGGCGAGTCCATTGGGGGGGGGGGGGGCGGAGCTAGGGCCCTGTGCCTAAAAGAGTGGCGGCAGCTGTCCGCATGCGCAGTCGAGCATTCGCGCATGCGCAGTAGCTCCTCCCATGATTGTGATTGCAGCATGGGACCCAACGCGTCCCGCCCCTATCCCGGGCCGAGTGGCCTGCCGCACAGGCTGGCCGCTGTCTTCCCGTGCTGAGGGCTACAAGAAACAGTTTGGTGCGGGGAGATTTTTGATCGGGGGGGGGGGGGGGGTGGAGAGGAAAGTTTCTTTAAATTATTTAGAAAAAGTCTCCATCAATGGCACAATGCAACTGGCTGTTAAGAGGTGAGAATGACCAGAGAAAACTTTCCTTAGGTTTGGTCTCTCAGTACCAGCACATATCTGGTCGTGGCTTTTGTTTAGGTAGTAATCATGACTTGGGTCAATTTTTTAAAAATCCCACCAATTCTTAGTGAACAACTGCATGGATGCCCATAGATACCCTGTTGGGAACATTCCATCAGCACCCACGGGTGCCTTATTGGGGAGTAACTGCATGTGCACCCTCAGGTACCTTGCGCAAGTGACCACCGTGCATTCATGTGTAAGCCCGAACCTTGACAATCGGAGAAAGGCAGGCAATGTGACCACGAGGGACATCACAGCCTGTTCCATTTTTCACCTGACCTCTACACATAGAACAGTTCCAGCAGGCTCAATGGATAACGACCAGGAACTGGAACCCCGGTTGATTTTCCGCTCCCTAACCCGATGACAAGGCCATTTGTATTACTCTATCATTGCACCACTCACGATCACTACCTGATGGTGTGATGACACAAGATAACAACTTGCATTAATATAGCCCTGCTAGCAAAATATTTGATTCACGAATGGTTTTATGAAACCCTGTGTCTTCTGATATGATATTAAAATGTGCATATTTTATGAAGCTTTATATAATGGAATGTGTAAATTATGCAAAAGTTACAGTACAAGATCTGTATTAGTTGTTGTGAAGGTATTTAGTGCTTTGCAAAGTCCTCTCCGCTTCCCTCCCCCCCCCCCCCCCCCCCCGCCACCCTCCCCCCCCCCGCCACCCTCCCCATATCTCTGACTACCTGCGCTGATTTCTTAACTCTCCGCAAGGGTTTTCTGTGCGGCCATAAGCGGCCACATACGCTGGCCTAAATTAGTTTGGAACAACTATTAGCTGTCCAAACTGGCTTAAATGACCAAAACAGGCGTAGATGGCGAGTAACACCCCTTTTGAAAAAAACCCAAATAATTCCCAACTAACTCACTTACTTACACTGGCGCAAATTAAATGTGCAGAATGGGGATTTTTAAGATACTCCAGAAAAATCAAGTTGCTCCAAAAAAAACGGAACTTCTGGGCCAATTTGGGCCCAATTTTGGCCATGACTTGCATCAATTTTTTTTGGAGTAAGTTGTTTTTTTCTGGCATAAGTTAGAAAATGCCATTTTCCCCAAAATATTTGCTCCAGAGCAAGTCAGTGAAGTACGATTTTTTTTTAGGTCAGTTTTTTTTTTACAAAAGACAGCGTTCCCAGACACTTACGTCAGTTTTGGCCATTTATGCCACTTTGGCCAGCAAAAACATACTCCAGATCCACTTAGGTCAGCGTATGTGGCCAACTCTGAAAAACCTTGCGGGCAGTTAAGAAAAAGTAGCACACATTCAACAGACATTACGGCAAGAATAGGGGAGGGGAGGGAAGGGAACTGGAGAGGACCTCAACATACAAGCAGCAAACATTAAGGAAAAGCTCAAACCAAATACAATAAAAAAAGTAAATCCTACATTATCTTTAAAGTCTGCCCAGGAAAGGTAGCCGGCCAGCCTGTGTGTGAGGCCATTCGGCCTGGGATAGGGGAGGGACGACACCCCGGAGAAGTTGCAGCTGCTGGAGCTGCAGCGCGTTTAATCGCGGCCCGGGGCGGGGGGGGGAAAAGAGAGCCTGCCGAGTCACCCGAGAAGCTGCTGGAGTTGCGTTTCATGTGGGGCGGGTGGGGGGAGGGAAAGAGAGCCCGCCGAGCCACCCGAGAAGGTCTACCCAGGAAAGGCAGCCGGCCAGCCTGTGTGCGAGGCCATTCGGCCTGGGATAGGGGAGGGAAGTTGCAGCTGCTGGAGCCAAGTTTTCTTTCTATCTCTGTCTATTGCGCATGCGCGCACGGCGGGGCCGGCACCACTGCGCATGCGCGAAGGTGCCGGCAGTGTTTTCGGCGCAGGCGTTTGGCTCCGCCCCCCCCACTTCAACATCGACGCCACGCCAGGACTCCGGGCACTGCACGCAGCGGCCAGGATGGGGCGGGTTTTTGCCAGCACCATTTCCAGCGCGCAAAGTCGGCGCGCTTGAGGTCAGTGCGCCGACAAAACTTGTTGGGGAAAATCTAGCCCAATATATGGGGCACTGAATATTAAAGCAAGAAAAATGAAAAAAAAAAAATGGTTCATGTTAGGAGTTGCCTTACTTTCTAGTATTCTCATTTTTCAGAAGAGCCTTGGCCTGCTGTTCGCTGATGATGGTTGCTTTCACTTGGGGTGGGTTCATGTGTACATTCAGCTTTCCTCCTACCAATAGGCGTACTGTGGCAGCAAACTTGGTCTGAGTCTTCAAAACCTGAGGGGGTTGTTTCTCAATAATAAAGGTGCTGTATAAAACAAAAATGAAAAACTATAGTGCAATCTGTTCTACTTAAACACTGCATTTAATCCGATTTCATAAATTAAATGATATAAAATAGTTTATGACCATGAATAGCATATTTTCCAAAATTATCATGCTGATATTACAATAGCTAACAGTATTACTGACAATCTCTGGCTGTGGAGATTACTTTCTACACAAATGTTTTTTTGTATGTCAGAATTCAGATTTTAGGACAGCTTGATTTTAATGAGAATTTGTTTGAATTAAAATGATACTATACAGCATCTGCTTGCCATTTCTCGAGCCATAATATAAGTATTAGATGCTTGGTTATTTGGTGGGTGAAGCATGTAGAGCTGAATGTACATTTAAGCAGTGTTTACAGTGAATTATTACACACAGTTCTATTAAAGTTGCTGACCTTGTGACTAGTGCAGATATTACATCTGTAATTGTTGCATTGAGCTCTGTAAGTAACTCCTCCACTGGGCCTGGGATGGGCAGTTGCTGCCTTTGGTGCTCAGCTCGCCTGATCTGCTGACGATTCTGCCATATTGTCTCTGCTAGCTTCTCACACCTACAAATACAAGTTTTCCAATAAACAGTATAGTAAATATAAAAAAATGACACTTCTAATGGTTACGTACCATTATAATTGCATCACTGTTTAACAATGCAACAATTCTAGAAGCAGGTAAATGGAATACGACAATGTTTCAATGAACTTATTATTTTTGCTAAATGAATTTCCTGTCAAAGAATATGATACTTAACTGTAGAAACCTCCGGTAGCTAATATAACATAAGAGAAAATGAGAATTAGATGCAGGAGTAGGCCATACGGCCCCTCGAGCCTGCTCCACCATTCAATATCATAGCTGATCTTCAACTGCAACTCCACTTTCTCGCCCAATCCCCATATTTCGATTCCCCTAGAGTCCAAAAATCTGTCTATCTCAGCCTTGAATATACTGAATGATTCAGCATCCACAGCCCTTTGGGTTAGAGAATTCTGAAGATTCACAACCCTCCAAGTGAAGAGATTCCTCCTCATCTTAGTTTTTAAATGGCCGACCCCTTATCCTAAGATTATGCCCCCTAGTTCTAGACTCTCCAGCCAGAGGAAACAACCTCTCAGCATCAACTCTGTCAATCCCGCTCAGAATTCTAGCATGTTTCAATGAGATCACCGCTCATTCTTCTAAACTCCAGGTTGACAAAAGTACACATCAAAATCGTCAAATGTAAGTACTGAAAGAGTGTTTTCCCTCAATTGCGGTTGATTGTTTAACTATCCACTAGAACCATGCGGCATCATCATACCCCATTATCAACATTTCAACAAACGCACTATATATAAAAAAAAAGAGGACAGACTGCATTACCTGTAATTATAGCTTGTATTTTTTTTACTTTTTGGATAGCCTGCAATTGGGCATCCAAGACTATCCAAAAATAAAGGTAGAGTTGGTATGAAAATTACTATCATGGCACCAGAAGGCTCGACTGGTAAGAATATAATTGAGTGATTGCGTTACACTAGGTAGCTGTTCAACTTTTGGGAAAATGGTAGGGCAGCTGAGATCAGTAGTGAATGCACCCAGTGCCTTGTGGGAACGCCAGGGCGCTTCTCGTGTCCTGGACAAGCACATGTGCAGAAGGAGCTTCCAGCCGCTCGAGCTCAGAGTTTCTGCACTGGAGGAGCGGCTGGTGGCATTATCGTGGGAGACAAAGTTTTGTGGATCGCATGTTCCAGGGGATTGTTCCAGGGAATTGTTACAGGGGGTGGTCACCCTCCAGTCCCAGAGTTCAGGAGATTGGGTGTGTGGCCATCTGGCATTGTAGAAATACGAGGCAGGCAGTGCAGTGAAAACAACTCCATGGAACTGTGGTACAAATGATTGCAAAGTTTAGCAATGCAGCTGTCATAGGGGACTTGATAGTCAGGGGATAGACAGACATTTCTGTAACCTTAGACTTGAATTGCCTCCCTGGTGCCAGGGTAGAGAATGCCGTGGAATAGGTGCAGGTCATTCTGTTTGGGGGGGGTGGGGGGGAGGAGAGAAAGAGAATGGGAAGCAGCTGAAAGTCATTTTTCATGTTGGAACCAATGACATAGGAAAGAGAAGAGTTGAGATGCTCCACCCACATTAAAGAGCCAGGAAGACAACTAAATAGCTCGACTTCAAAGATGATAATCTCAGTGCCATGTGTTAGCGAGTATAGGAACAGCAAATTAAAGGTTAATTTGTAGCTGGAAAAATGGTGTAGGAGCGAGGGCTTCAGATTCCTGAGGCATTGGGATCAGTTCTGGGGCAGGAGGGACCTGTACAAGGTGGATAGGTTACACCTGAATGGGGCTGGAACCAATGTCCTCGTGGGGAGGTTAACTCGTGCAGCCAAGGGGGGGGTTAAACTAATGTGGTGGGGCAGTCCAAAAAGGAGGATCAAATAAGGGAAAGATACAAAGCAGGTTGGTGTGCATGCGCTTAAATGTACGGAGCGTGGCAAATAAAGGTTGTGCACACGTTGCCACATGTGGTGATGATGTCGTGGCAAATTGAATACCTGGCTCAAACAAGGTCAGGAATAGGAATGTAACATTCTTGGCTATAATGTATTCAAGAGGGATAGGGGAAGAAAATGAGGGTGGATGTGGGAATTGCCGTATTGATCAAAGGTACTGTTACATCCCTGGAAAGGAATGATGTGCTGGAGCGTTCAAAGAAAGAATCTAGTTGGAGTCATTTACACAAGCGCCAGGCAGGGTAGGTGTGACCGACAGTTTTCCCAGCTGGTGCGGATTGGGGGAAAAAAAAGTGAGCAAGAGCACAATAGCAAGCTTCGCCACCCAATTTCCTGTATTCCAGGCAAGAGTGGTGAATTCAATAGAAGGATGGCCAATCCTCTGGGGACTAAAGTCACAGGCCCAAGTTTTGTCTGGGAACTAAGTCACATGCCCAACTCTTTGCCTGGGAACTGAAGTCATGTGCCCAACCTTTTGTCTGGGAAATAGCACATTGCCTGGGTTAATCTAAAAGACAGGAGAAACAAAATGACAAACTTAAAAAATAAGAGGTAGAATGTAAATATTAAAAACATGCTGTGTGTAAAATATCCTGTTCACAGCTACAAGCACACATCTAATCTGTTATAGTGCACATGCTTTCATGCAGTTCTACAATTTTGAAACATCGTTGTTTGCTGAATCATACCAATCGCATTTTACTGAGATGTGAATTTTCTTACCATGACTGAAGCACGTCCAAACTACCTTCAGACTGACCACCATTCCCTGCTAATTGCTGACGACGTTTCCATTGAATCAATTCATCATCTAAAATAATTGTTTGCAGCTTGCGAAGCAACTGTAATGTCTTTTGGTGTTTCTCGGCCAAGTCCTGCAAAAAATACATAGTTTACATTCTGGTTAGAAATTACACTGCCGGCGTTTATTGGCCTTACTGGTTTCTGTTGGAAATATGCAATTTCTTTTCAGGAGACAACATCCTGAATGGATTTCAATTGAAGGAATTCCTTTTCTTTGATGAAAAGGGTGTTCAAAATCCAGTCCAGAATAGAGGGATGAAAATCTTAATTTTTCTGCTGGATTAAGGGTTCCATACCAAATGAGTTGAGAGTCATAAATCAACTCAAAACATTCAGATTTACAATGCAAACCTGCTCATAACTTGGCATCCTCACTTGAAGAAATTACAATGAGTGCTGGGAAATGGAAAAATTCACACTGATGTGTACAGCAATAGGTAAATAGTAAAAAGGATAGCCAAAGGAAAAGTGGGGCTGATTAAGGACTAAAAAGATGATCTTGTGGAGGCAGAGGGCAAGGCTGAGATATTAAATAAGTATTTTGCATCTGTCTTCACTAGAGACGAGGATGCTGCCAATGCAGTAGTAAAGGAGGAAGCAGTAGCAATATTGGATAGGATAAAAATAGATAACAAGGATGTACTTAAAAGGTTTTCCATCTGCACAGTAGAAAAGTCACCCAGTCTAGATGGGATGCAACCTAGGTTACGGAGGGAAGTAATGGTGGAAATTCCCGAGGCTCTGACCATAGTCTACCAATCCTCCTTGGATATGGGGATGGCATCAGAGGACTGGAGGATTGTAAATGTTACACCCCTATTTAAAGGAGAGAAGGGTAAACGTGGCAACTACTAGCCAGTCAGCTGAACATCGGTGATGGGGAAAACATTGAGACAATGGCCTGGGGATATTTACAGGGTTGGGGGTTACTTAGGCGGGGTGGTAGAGTTTCAGATGGTATAGCTGGAAGTTCGGATTTCCCCGCTTGCAATGGGACCCAGGGGCCTTTATTTTTTTTTGGGGGGGGGGGGGGGGGAAAAGAGAGTTTGAGGGGCCAGCGGGAAGCACTCCTGCTCCTCCTGACTCACAAGCAGTGGTGTGAAGGCACTTAGCTTCTCCGTGAAGCTGTCCTCGCCTCATTTCAGCTGTCGGGTTTTCCCAAGGCCTGTAAAACCTGCAGAGCCAGTTAAATCAGAGGCTGCCAGCCTCATTAAAATACTTAAATTGCCAACACGCCTCCTGGGGGCAGGTTTGCTGCCTGCCTCTTGTCCCACCTCCGTAACACCTGGAAGTGGGAGGGTTGGAGTCAGGGTACAGATTTTCAATGGTTATGTTACTAGACCAGTAATCCAGAGGCCTGGACTAATAATCTGGAGTCATGAGTTCAAAATCCCACCACGACAGTTCTGGATTTTAAATCCAGTTAATTAAATAAATTTGGAATAAAAAGCTAACCTCAGTAATGATGACCATGAAACTACCAGATTGTCATAAAAACCCATCTGATTCACTAATGTCCTTCAGGGAAGGAAGTCTGCCGTCCTTACCTGGTCTGGCCCATGTGTGACTCCAGACCCACACCAATGTGGCTGACTCTCAATTGCCCGCTGAAATGGCTTAGGAAGCCAATCAGTTGTAACAAACCACTACAAGAAACAATAAGGATAAAATTGGACGGAGCACCCGGTTTCGACCTTGGCACCAGCTTCGGACACGACAAAGGGCACACCCAGCCCGGACGACCCTACAAAGTCCTCCTCACCAACATCTGGGGACTTATGCCAAAATTGGGAACTGTCCCACAGACTTGTCAAGCAACAGCCTGACAGTCATACTCTCAGAATCATTCCTTTCAGCCCATGTCCCAGACTCCTCCACCACCATCCCTGGGTATATCCTGTACCACTGGCAGGACAGACCCACCAGAGGTGGTGGCACAGTAGTATCGAGTCGGGAGGGAGTGGCCCTGGGAGTCCTCAACATTGACTCCGGAGCCCATGAAGTCTCATGGCATCAGGTCAAACATGGGCAAGGAAACATCTTGCCGATTACCACCCACTACCCTCCCTCAGCTGATGAATCACTACTCCTCCATGTTGACCATCACTCGGAAGAAGCACCGAGGGTAGCAAGGGCACAGAATGTATTCTGGGTGGGGGAACTTCAATGTCCATCACCAAGAGTGGCTCGGTAGCACCACTACTGACCAAAGTGGTCGAGTTCTGAAGGACCTAGCTGCCAGACTGTGTCTATAGCAGGTAGAGAGAGAGCCAACAAGAGGGAAATACCTACTTGGCCTCGTCCTCACCAATCTACTTGTCGCAGATGCATCTGTCCATGATAGTTTTGGGAGCAAGTGCCCACCGCACAGTCCTTGTGGAGACAAAGTCTCATCTTCACACTGAGGACACCCTCCATTGTGAATGGGACACCACCATGGTAAATGGGATAGATTCAGAATAGATCTAGCAGCTCAAAATTGGGCATCCATGAGGCATTATGGGCTATAAGCAGCAACAGAATTGTATTCCACCACAATCTGTAACCTCATGGCCTGGCATTTCCCCATTATCAAGCCAGGCGACCAACCCTGGTTCAATGAGGAGTGTAGAAGAGCATGTCAGGAGCAGCACCAGGCATACCTAAAAATCAGGTGCCAACTTGGGGAAGCTGCAACACAGGACTACATGCATGCTAAACAACGGATCCCATAAGCAATGGATCAGATCAAAGGTCTGCAGTCCTGCATTAAACTGACAAGAGGAGGCTGCTCCATGAACATCCCCATCCTCAACGATGGTGGAGCCCAGCACGCAAATGCAAAAGACAAGGCGGTTGTAACCATCTTTAGCCAGAAGCGCCAAGTGGATGATCCATCTCGGCCTCCTCCTGAGATTCCCACCATCACAGAAGCCAGTCTTCAGCCAACTCTATTTATTTCACATGATATTAAGAAACGGCTGAACGCACTATACAGCAAATACTATTTTCCCGGCTGTTGTGCTAAAGACACATACTCCAGAACTAGCTGCATCTCCAACTAAGCTGTTCCAATACAGCTATAACACTGGCATCTGCCTGACAATGTGGAAAACTGTCCACAAAAAAAAACAGGACAAATTCAATCCGTCCAATTACTGCACCATCAGTCTACTCTCAATCATCAGCGAAGTGATGGAAAATGTCATTGACAGCGATTTCAAGTGCCACTTATTCACCGATAACCTACTCACAGATGCTCAGTTTGGGTTCCGCCAGGACCACTAGGCTCGAGACCTCGAGGGTAATGTGTGAGGAGGACATAGAGGCTGCAGGTCATAGACAGACTAAGTGAGTAGGCAAGAATTTGGCAGATGAAGTATAATGTTGGAAAGTGTGAGGTCATACACTATGGCAGAAAAAAAATCAAAGAGCAAGTTATTATTTAAATGGAGAAAGATTGCAAAGTGCTGCAGTACAGCAGGACCTGGGGGTACTTGTGCATGAAACACAAAAGGATAGTATGCAGGTACAGCAAGTGATCAGGAAGGCCAATGGAATCTTGGCCTTTATTGCAAAGGGGATGGAGTATAAAAGCAGGGAAGTCTTGCTACAGCTGTACAGGGTATTGGCGAGGCCACACCTGGAATACTGCGTATAGTTTTGGTTTCCATATTTACAAAAAGATATACTTGCTGTGAAGGCAGTTCAGAGAAGGTTCACTAGGTTGATCCCGGGGATGAGTAGGTTGGGCCTCTACTCATTGGGATTCAGAAGAATGAGAGGTGATCTTATAGAAACGTACAAGATTGAGGGGGCTTGACAAGGTGAATGCAGAGAGGATGTTTCCACTGGCGGGGGAGACTAGAACTAGAGGGCATGATCTTAGAATTTAGAACTGAGATGAGGAGATTTTTTTTCTCAGAGGGTTGTGAATCTGTGGAATACGCTGCCTCAGAGAGCTGTGGAAACTGGGACATTAAATACATTTAAGACAGAAATAGACAGTTTCTTAAACGATAAGGGGATAAGGAGTTATGGTGAACGGGCAGGGAAGTGGAGCTGAGTCCATGATCAGATCAGCCATGATCTTATTGAATGGCGGAGCAGGCTCGAGGGGTCTTATGGCCTTCTTCTGCTCCTATTTCTTATGTTCTTATGTTCTCATTACATCCTTGGTCTGAACAAGGACAAAAGAGCTGAATTCCAGACGTGAAGCAAGAGTGACAGCCCTCGATATCAAGGCAGCATTTGACCGAGTATGGCATCAAGGAGCCCTAGTAAAATTTAAGTCAAATTGGGAAAAACTCTCCACTGTCTCCCTCATCCCTTTTGTCTCTCTAACCTTGCTTGTCTTCCAACCCATCAGACCTTCCTTTTTGTTCTTTCTTCCCCTCCCCCTTTTAGTGCTGGTTAAGAATCTGTTCTTTCCGAACACTCTCCAGTTCTGACAAAGGGTCATCGACTCGAAGCGTTAACTCTGCTTCCTCTGCACAGATGCTGCCTGACCTGCTGAGATTTCCAGCATTTTCTGTTTTTCTTCCAGATTCCAGCATCCGCAGTATGTTGCTTTTGTCATACCTAGCATGCCTAGTTATGGTTGTTGGTGGCCAATCATCTCAGCCCCAGGACATTGCTGCAGGAGTTTCTCAGGGCATGGGATTAAATGGACAGTAGCTGCATGGGTACATAAATTAACTAAGGGACAGAAAACCGAGAGTAGTGGTGAATCATTCTTTTTCAGGCTGGAGGGAAGTATAGTGGTGTTCCCCAGGGATCGGCATTAGGACCAGTGCTCTTTTTGATATATATTCATGACCTGGACTTGGGTATACAGGGCATAATTTCAAAGTTTGCAGATGACACAAAACTTGAAAATGCAGTAAAAAATAGGGAGAATAGTAACAGCCTTCAGACAGACAGAGAAATGGGCAGACACATGGCAGATGCAATTTAATGGAGAAGTATAAAGTGATACATTTTAGTCAGAAGAATGAGGAGAGGCAATATGAATTAAATGGTACAATTTTAAAAAGGGGTACAGGAATAGAGCTGGAGATGTATATATATAAAAATCTTGAAGGTGACAGGAGAAGATGAGAAAGCTGTTAAAAAAAAGCATATGGGATTTTTGGCTTTATTAATAGAGGCATAGAGTACATAAGCAAGGAAGTTACAAAAGACTGGTGAGTCCTCAGCTGGAGTAGTGTGTTTAATTCTAGGTACCACACTTTAGGAAGGATGTCAAGTCCATGGCGGGGTTCGGAAGACATTTACTAGAATGGTACCAGGGATGGGGACTTAGTTATGTGGAGAGACTGCAGAAGCTGGGGTTGTTCTCCTGAATGCAGAGAAGGTTAAGAGGAGAATTGATAGATGTGTTCAAAATGATGATTGGTTTGGTAAGAGTAAATAAGCAGAATCTGTTCCCAATGGCAGAAGGGTCAATAACTAGAGGACACAGATTTAAGGTAATTGGCAAAAGAACCTGAGACAGCATGAGGAAACGTTTTTTTTTTTTTTTTTTAAACACAACAAGTTGTTGTGACCTGGAATGCACTGCCTGATGGGTTGGTGGGAGCAGATTCAAAAGAGAATTGGATAAATACTTGAAGGGAAAAAAGGACTATAGGGAAAGAGCTGGGGAGTGGGATTAATTGGTTAGCTCAACCAAAGAGCCGGCACAGGCACAATGGGCCCAAACAACCTCCTTCTGTACTATATCATACTATGATTCTTGGCTCTTGAGGCTGAAGCAAAGGCATATTTTAGGGGCAAACATGAGCTCTAGTTTGCATCTGAGCACAATACATCTGACCTGGGACTGCTTAAAGTGGTCACTGGACTCCCCCTCCCCCAACCAAAGTGGAAATGTGTTCTATTTCCCAGCATTCACATTCCTTAACTTAACCCCACATTTATAACAATGTACTCAACATCAGAAAGAAATCCTGCAGGTGTATTTAGCACATTAAGATGACACAGCAGAATCCACTTACTAAGACAACCCATTTATAAACATTAATTTTGTCATCAATTTCCTACATATTTGCCTGATCGAAATAACTGGATAAAAGGGAATGTTTTCTTAATCGCAGGGATGGGTCCCATTGGACAGCCACTATACACATTAGAAGACAGGGATAATGCATTTGGGGAGTAAATTCATGGAGGAACGCCAATATAGATTCACATACATTTCAGATCTTCCAACCATTTCAGTTCTTATTTTGCATGTGACAGTAAAGAACTGAGGGATGCAGTGGGTTGAGCACTGCATTTTCATCCCGACCTCATAATTCACATCCAGCCCAGAAAGATAGGAACGACTTTGCTGTCTGATGACTGTATGGGTTCTATGTGAAATAGGTTTCAGCAGTGTCAAATCAGGTTCCTAATGACATGAGCTCACAGCACGAAATTGCCCTTAATTTGCCACTAATCTCACTTAAAGCCGCAAGGTAGTGTGGAAAAAGCAAAATGTCACGCAAGTGCACTCGGGCGTGGAGGTTAGCATTACATAGAGTGACATTTTCTGTGCATTTAACTCATACTATGCCTGAGCTAAGTGATTAGTGCTGACAGCTGGTGCCTGAAATGGAAAAGGATTCCATTTCCCATCTTCATGGGTGCAAAACCTCACCAAAATAAAAAATTTAATGTGATTTAATATGTAATAAACCTTACCACAATATCCTGATGCTTAAAGCTCCTAATTAAAAATTTCTAATATTTCTAAGTGCAATGCAGAATGTGTACAAAAACCAGTCTGTATTGCAAAAGGATGAATTTTTAAATACCAGTCTGTATTGCTGTAGTGTCTGGGCTTCTCGTTGTAACCAACTCTCCACTGATGTGCGTTTTTGTTGTAAGCTTTGCTCTCGTAAGATACGGTTCTGGTCTTGTGGACTAAGCTGTGCAAGCTGGGCAATCTGAGCTAAAAAAAATAATAATTTCACATCACTGTCAAAATGGAAATAAATGGTAGTTAAAATTGCATGCTCCAACAGTTTTTCAAAATTGTTAAACTATATTCAAATCATACTATCAAAAGAAATGTGTGTTTATTTACCAGCATCACCATCCCTTTTTCATCTGTACACAGATTAAGGGGTAAGTTTCTGAGCATGCACTGGTGCTGGAGAGCTTCACTGCCAGCAGGTGTATTGCCTGTAACAATTTTATGATGCATGCTGCAGCAGCTACAGTTCCCTGCCACTAATGTGCACTCAGAAAATTACACCCCTCTCCGCCACAAGTACAAAACCATCAAGAAATAAAGGGCCCAAGTTACCCGAATAAAAAATAATGGCGCTCACTTACCTGGATGCCGCTTTTTATTTGGCCCCTCAGCGCTGAAAATAAAAAAACGAAGTTTTCTTCCACCATGTGCACCTTCTGGCGCGGCGCTACCCGAGCTGATCGCGCAGGGCGGGGCTTCCAGTGTGCTCCGGAACCGCACAGAGCATACCCCCAAAAAAATACAATTAAAAAAAAATAAACAACGCACTGCGTGGGTGGAGGACTTTCGGCCGGGGGCTAGCAGCAGCTGCAGTCAACGTCCTGGAGAATCGGGAGAAGGCTGCATTTGATGGTTAATGAAGACTCCGATTTGTTTGCTACTTGTCTGCGGAGCATTGCTCGAGGGGCTAGATGGCCTACTCCTGTTCCTAATTCATATGCATGTTCTTTTTCAATCCTGGTAATTGTAAAAGGTTTTCCTGCACTTTGTGGAAGATTTTGGGGAGTGAGAAGAACGCAGAAAAAAAGTAAAGATTTTTTCTTTCATTACAAGCTGACATCTATCATCGAGGCACAGCATTAATGGTAAGTTTACATTTATTTCTATTTTTATACTTGTTTATCATTATTGTTTGCTTTTTAAATTCCCTAAAAGTTTATTTATATCCCTTCGGCTGGGGATAGGAGCACGCCAGCACGGATCCTCTCACTGCAGGCAAGGGTTTTTTCTACGGTACTTCTAGGGTTTGTGCGCCATTTAAAAAAATTTTGTTGGTGGGGAAAGTTTGCCTAATGCACAGAAATGGCGCGCAACCTTCTTTTACAGGTACACCAGCGCCAGAATGTACGGCGCCAAACATTCTGGCACTGGTAGTAGACACCGACGCCCCAACACTGGGGAATCTTTGAACTGGGCTTTGGCACCAAAAACTCACTGGACACCGAAAAAATGGCATCCAGTGCTGACCAAACTTGGGCCCTAAGTACCAAACCAACTAATATGGCTATGGCTTGAGATGGTATATCTGAGTATATATTCAGAAATGTGAAAATTCAAATGCTACATCCATTATTCTATAAAATTCTTGTGACACAGTTTATAAACTCCAACGCACAAACTACATTTTGGTAGGAATTATAAGGAAAGAAAATATGAATTAAATGGTGAAACTTGAAAAAAAAAAATTAGAAGAGCAGAGAGAATTAGGATTTCAGATACACGCATTTTTAGATGAAGGAAGTTGATAAAGTTATAAATAAAAGCTTACTGGATCCTAGATTTTATAAATAGGAGCATTGAGAGCAATAGTAAGAGGTAAAGTTAAATCTACACAAATCATTGGCTGGGCTGTAGTTTGAATGCTGTGTCCTGCTGTGGCCACTATGTGAAGGGCAATGGAGAGGGTACAGAAGAGATTTATGAAGCTATGACATGATCTGGAAGGTTTTAGTTACGCGAAAAGACTACAAAAATCGGGCCAATTTTCAGCGGAACAAAGGTGGTTAAGAGGCTATCGAGAATTATACGGGATTTGACACGATAAATATTCGAAACCTATTTCCACTGGTCGATAAGTAGCAATATTAGCCAGCTACTGCTCAAAGAATCAGTAATTGTGAGCACGCTCGATTACTCCATTGATCACTGCTTCGCTATGAAAATGGGTCGCCTGCTTAGTCCTGTTATAAGCCATATATCAGAATTTTTTGGTGGTAGGCGAGCTGGATACAACAGCAAAATGTTTTTGTTGGAAAGAAACGCCAGAGTTCATCTGGAAATTACACCGTATCACAATCGTCAAGATTTGAAATTGTTTCTTGTATTAAAACATGTATGCTGAATGGAATTTATCACCTCGTTTTCTTGCCCCTATTTTCAGCTTTTGCTGAACAGACACAAAATGGATCACTTAGTCTGCTCTTTACCCAAGCTTTTTCTGAGGTGTTAAATTGCTGGACACGTGAAACATGTGATACTATATACACACAACATCTAGCAGTTTATTTAATATTTAACACATACTTAATGACTAAAGTTTTATTATCTTAAGTTTCTTTGAAAATAGACAATTTAAAAGTAAAACTATTAGACTAAACTTCATTTGGGAACAAAAAAAGAAAAACCACTAAAAATTCTGTTAAAGAAAAATCCCAATTACCTTGTATGCGTAGACTTTCTTGATATTGAATGATAAAATATTCTTGGGTATGTTGTAGCTTTCTTAGTTCATTCTCGGTGTCTTGAGTCATTAATCTTAGTTCCTCAAATGTTTGGTTTATTTGAAGGTGTTTCTGCGACATGGAATCCAGCAAACCTACTGGTGAACTTGGCTACATTTAAAAAGAATCATTAATGTTATGAGCTCACTGGTGTTAGCCCAGCAGTTCTATCGCAGAGAACCATGCTCTGTCATCAACTAAACTAATGGACAAGAATTAAAAGCAAAATGTTTAGAAGAACTTCAACATCATAACTGGTATCACTGCCCTTAACTGAATCAAGATTTCCCAGGCATGACCAAATCAATTGCAGAGAAAGTATGTCATTCTTCTATCCCCTGAATGTGATCATCAAAGGAGGAAACTCATTTGTTTTAGTCTTGTTTAGGTGCAGCATCTGTTTATAAGGAAAACCTATTAATCCTTACAATAAATGAATGACACAGCCTTCAACATGTCTATAAAGGAAATAACCAGTTTACAAAGCTGTATGAAGACAATCGCAAAAATGAAGATTACACAGGTTTCATTGGGTTGCCAAGCTTTTTCCTTTCTCCAGATCTTTCGGGTGTCACTGTGTTGCAGTGCCTGAAACACTGCCCTAATCATAGACAACACCTTGGATTCTGTACAGCAGAATAAGCAACATTATTTTAATTGTTGCAGTCACTTACTCAGTATCAATAAATAACTTTCATAGGAATGTAACCTCTCATTAAAACAAATCAAATAAACTAAAAAGATAAAGCATCCAGTGAAAAACCTCCAATGTGGTAGGACAGCCATACAGACCATAGCTGTGTACAATTTATATGAAGTTAATTTTTGTCTAAAGAGAATAAAGCAAGATAGACTTCTGCCATCGTGTGTGACATTGCACTTACTTTAATGCATTTGTCTGTATCTATGCAAGGATCGCAAACACCCAATGTTCACAAATATGCAAGTGTGGTTAGTGGTCAAGATTCGTGCAAAAACATCAAAATAGATACTCCATTTTATCTAATATGCTGACAAATGCAATCATTCTATGTATTCCTAAACCTGATATAAAACTATTATGAATTCCTCCTGCTTTCCAAATTGAAAATACAAGCGTTTTATTTTAAGCCATTTCATAAGTTTACTTTCATCATAAACTGTAACTTGGTCCATCAATAAATAAAAATCATTGCTTCAAATACCACCTTCAACCACAAGACCTTTTTATAAAAAAGACAATTTAAATCCTCAGAATAAGCAATATTGTCAGATCATCTGCAACTCAAACTGCCAGCTACCACCCCTTAGCTTCGATGGCTGCACTCACTCCTTCATCTAGTATTTTCTTGACCTCACAATTTCCTCTGGCCTTGTTGGAACCTACACATCTCAATTGCTGAAGCTGCCTCCAAAAAACTCAGCTTCTTTCTTAACTGTCTGAAAAGCCCAAGTCCATACTGCTTCCATTTTTGGGGGAAGCTCGAAACACCTTTCATGAATTTTTGAACAAGATAAAGCTCATTAATGGATAGATGACCCTTCTCTGACCCCAAGAAATTTACCCCTCTTTTTTGGCAAGCTTTCTTTACTTTTCTCTACTTCAACATTATTGTGGTCAATCTCCCCCAAATTGTCTTCTGTTCCTTCTTGGTTCCAAATATTTTACATGCTCTTCCTCCTCTCGCCACCCCCACTGTACTGAAATCAAGACTCATTGCAGAGTCTCAGATTCTCATTCTTTCCCAGGAGCTCAGAACTATGGCACTCCTTACCACCTCAGTCTTCCCTTCCTCCGACAATTTTCAGGCTTTTAAGCCAATCTTGGGATCAGATGATCACTACTTTCCACATGGCTCATCTGAATTACTCCCTTGAATCTTGGTGAGCCTTCACCCTGGTTTCTCAATTCAAAGAAGCTTCCCTGTTACTTCTTCCACCAGTGATTAAACGAGGCTAAAACGCTATCGAAGAAATTTCTTCTCTCCAATTTGGTACTTACATTTGTAGCTTCTCTAATCAGCCTCTGTTCATGGTACAGAATGTGTTTGATTGATCTAACCAGTTCCAGTGGGCAACGGTCATAAGTATTCTAGAAATAAGAACTAAAGCTGTCAAACCATTCAACAAGTGTAGCTTATTTTCTAGAACCAAAATCTTTGCAGGTTAATGCTTAAAGCATAAATTCCCGACTCTCAACCTTTTGGACATTAGAAAAATGTATTCAAAACTCAAATGAGTTCTTTTTCAAATTGTCTCTTGAAGACGAAGACTCTTACCAGCATACAGTTCCATAGGTGCTAGAGCCCTTCATTGCCTTGCCCAATTGAGCTTAGACAGTTAGTGTTGGCAGATCATTTGACTGTGGGAGACAACATATCCGTGTCCCACTCTGTTCCAAACCAACAACTATAACTGGTGTACCTTCATCAGGGGTCATTGGAGATTGATCAGGAGCATGATTATTACCCTCCCTAACCCAGGGGTACTGAAGCAATCTAAATGGTGCTAACTCAGCATAGATCAGAAATCAAAGCTAAATCTTCTGGTTCGTATGGCTTGGTGTCTTTACCAAGCAGACCATTGGAGGAACTCTTCAAACGCTCTGTGTCAATTAAAAAAAAAACTGTACCGATGATGTTCTTGGGGCTGAGACAAAGGATAGACTAATTGGGGGATTAGTACGAGTGGAAGGTGGAAGTTGTAGCTTGTGGATGAGGCCATGTCCCTTAGTTGTGGTTGGCGTAGGGGCTGGTGGTTTGGGTGGGAGTCGAGACACAGGATGTACCATACATTTGGCATATGTGACACTTTGAAATGTAATGTACACTTAGCAAATTTTGAAGTATGAGGTTCTTCAGCACTTGTATTGATCATGGGATATGGGTGTCAGCATTTATTGCACATCCCTACTTGCCCTTGAGAAGGTGGTGGCGAGTTGCCTTCTTGAACCATTGCAGTCGGTATGGTGAAGGTACGCCCAACAGTGCTGTTACGGAGAGAGTTCAAGGATTTTGACCCAGCAACGATTAAGGAACGGCGATATATTTCCAAGTCAGGGAGGTGTGTGATTTGGAGGGAAACTTGTAGGTGATGGTGTTCCCATGCACCTACTGCCCTTGTCCTTATAGGTGGTATGAGGTACCAGTTTGTGTATTTTAATTCTGTTTTCATTGTAATGGTTTGTGAACTACTCCAGGCCCTTGGGTCCTGTATCCCTCTTGTTGTTGAGTACAAGGCGAGGCCGAAGAGGAAGCGGGATGCTGAAAGGGATGGAATCCAAGCCCTGGAGTAAGTGGGAGAGCCAGACAGCTGTGGCTGGATGAGAGTGTGGGAGCTGAAAAACAGGCTTCCTTTCTATCTTGGGATTGGTGAGCCAATCCAATGTCAGACAAGTTCAATGTGTGTTCTGCTTGACTGCCTGGAGGTAGCACATACCTGGAGTCTAAACTATTCAGAGACTTGGTAAGATGTATCATACTGCTTGTGCAGAAGGGAAGGGGAAAGTGTTGGAGTCACCTTTATGAGCAAATTTGTAATGTTTTGGTGAATCTTTTGTGCGTCAAGTAATGCATTTTACTTTGAGGTGTATAAGATGGGTGAGGAATGGTCATAGTACATGCATCTTGCAGCTTTGTTTCCCATTGGGATTTGATTGGGAAAGGAGTGAAATTGGAGAGCAAGGTATTGTGTAATATGATTGAGTAAAAAACAGTAATAAAATAACAACCAATCATAAAGGAGAAAAACAGTCAATCAATTGAGGAAGACAATTGACACATACTTGATACATATGTCAGACTGAACAATCAAAGTAGAAGGCAAAATAATCTAAAAATATATTTCTATTAGTGAATGCAACACAGGAAATTGCTAATAATTTAACAAAAAGTGAAGCTGTTGTGTTAAATGCTTTAAAATGTAAAAATACAATAATCAATTCACTAGTATCTGCTACCAATGTACAGTATTTAAAATTTACACCTACCTTTAACTGAGTGGCATAATTCCCTAATTTTAACTTTAATACAAAAACATCTTCACCCATTAGATGATCAGCTTTTTTCTGTATCTCCTGTATCAAGGTCTCGAGCAGCCTTTGTGCTCGAAATTCATCTTGCGGATTCTCCAGATCAATTGAGTCCCTAAAGAGAAATAAAGTGCAAGAAAAGCATGCAAAAAAGTTCAGATGAAATTGTAAAACATTTAAATTATTGTACTTAAAAAAATAAAAAAAAAATACAGCAATACAGAATTGTCCAAAAATCAGTTTTCATTTTGAAGCCATCACAACAGGTAGCTACCACAACAGGAATGTTGCATTTGTTGGATCAGATTTGGGGATACACTGAGGAACCAATTGTTTGACCAGCTAACAGTACTCCAAGGTGCACAGACCCCAGTGATATCAGCTAAGGCGACCTCAAAGAAACTCATCTATAAAATACCAAAGCTGACAGCCCATTAGCTTAATTCTTTTTAAAAATCCGGTCAAATATTATGTTAACATGGCTAAAAAATTTTGAGATTCAAATGGATAGTTTAAGAGAGTTCCCAATCAGTCTGCCAGGAAACAGACAAATTAAACTGGCAACAATAATGGACAATGTGTGCACTCCATGAGAATCTTTTCAGTTTTTAAAACCAGAGCATGACAGCTAGTTTTTAGTGAAGCAAATTGCATCTTGGCAGCACATTTAAATTTCACAGTAAGTTCAGGGTGACAATAGAAGTGAACTGCACAACTGTGCATTAAATTTAACCCTATAATTACTTTTTCTTTTGAAGTGCTGCCAATGTTCAAATATGGTGGATGAGCTAATGAAGTACTTTTGAAGTGTAGTCACTGCTGTAATGTAAGAAATGCAGCAGCCACTTTGCACATAGCAAACACTCACAAACAGCAATATGATAATTACCAGATAATGTTTTAGGTTTGGCTGAGGGATAAATGTTGGCTATGACATCAGGAAAGCTGCTCTTCAAATAGGAACATAGGAGCAGGAGTAGGCCAGTCAACCGCTTGAGCCTTCTCCGCCATTCAATGAGATCATGGCTGATCTGTGACATAACTCCATGTAACCGTCTTTGGCCCTTATCCCTAATACCTTTGGTTAACAAAAAGCTGTCAATCTCAGGTTTAAAATGAAAAATTGATCTAGCATTAATAGCCATTTGCGGAAGAGTTTTCCAAACTTCTACCACCCTTGTGTGTAGAAGCGTTCCCTAATTTCACTCCTGAAAGATCGGGTTCTAATTTTTAAGTCTATGCCCCCTAGTCCTAGACACTTTCTCTCTATCTATCCTATCTGTTTCTCTTAATTTCTTAAAAACTTTGATCAGATCACCCCTTAACTTTCTAAATTCTAGGGAATACAACCCTAATTTTTGTAATCATTTGCATCCAACTGGGAGGGCAGACGGGGCTCGGTCTGACACCTTATCGAAAAATGACACCTCTGAAAGTGCAGTACCCTCAGTTCAGCTTAAAGGAGAGACTGGTGCAGTGCCCGAGAGGATATTTAACACTAACCTTCACATGTCAGGAAGCATCAGAAACTCAAAATCAAGTGCCAGCAGTGAACTACAAATGCTGCTGCCTTTTGATGGTAGCCTGTAGGTAGCTACTTGTTACCAAAAATCAATTCGTGTTGAGTGATCTATTCCCTGGTTAGTCTAAGATCCAGAAGGTTAGCTCTTTAATTCCACTTTTCTATTCGATCGTGGCTGATCTGCACTTCAACTCCATTCACCATTTTTTATTTCATATTTCTTGATACACTAGCATAACAAAAATATATTGGCCCATAATTTGCAGTCAGCAAAGGCATTCGCTGCGGGTCCTGAAATAAGCCTCCCACAAAGATCCCACAATCTCTGTGGTGAGAAGTTTGGCCTTTTCTGCCATGCAGTTGAATCATCATAGTTTGGTGGGAATCAAATAGCTTGAGCTGCTGTGACTTCAACAAGCTATCTAAGCAGCCAATCACACGACAGAATTCTCACAGAGCGAGAACCAGGACATGGGTAAGCTCCTTTGATACTAACTTCTTAAAAATGCTAGAGAGCAAAACAAAGATCGGAACTCTCACATGGAGAAAAGGAAAACCTAAAATAATGAACAAACTTATTTAATATAATTTTTTTTTAAGTTTCTTAAAAATGTTAAATTTTATTAAAATTGAAAATTTGACACTTCACAAAATTAAAACTTAAAAAAAATATTGTTCTTGGGATGTGGGCGTCGTTGGCAAGGCCAGCATTTATTGCCCATCCGTAATTGCCCTTGAGAAGGTGGTGGTGAGCCTCCTCCTTGAACCGCTGCAGTCCGTGTGGTGAAGGTACTCCCACAATGCTTTTAGGGAGGGAGTTCCAGGATTTTGATCCAGCGACGATGAAGGAACGCCGATATACTTCTAAGTCAGGAACCTGGAGGGGAACTTGGAGGTGGTGGCGTTCCCATGCACTTCGTGCCCTTGCCCTTCTAGGTGGTAGAGGTCGAGGGTTTGGGAGATGCTGCCGAAGAAGCCTTGGCAAGTTGATGCAGTGCATCATGTATTTATATAGCATCTTTAACATTGTAAAACGTCCCAAGGCGCTACACAACAGTGTTACAAGACAAACTGATAAACTTGACACCGAGCAACAGAAGAAATTAAGGCAGATGACCAAAAGCTCGTTTAAAAAGAGGTATGTTTTAAGGAGCTTCTTAAAGGAGGAAAGAGAGGTAGGGAGGATGAGAGGTTTAGGGTGGGAGTTCCAGAGCTTGGGGCCCAGGCAGTTGAAGGCACGATGGTTGAGCAGTTATAATGAGGGATGTTCAAGTGGCCAGAATTTGAGGAGCGCAGATATTTTGTGGGGTTATGAGGGTGAAAAAAATTAGTGATAGGGAGGGGCAAGGCCATGGAATTATTTGTAAACAAGGATGAGAATTTTGAAATCAAGGCGCTGTATCGTAGGAACCGATAATACTTTGTGCGTTCGAGCCAGATCTGGCAATGAATGGCTAAACCAGTTGTCCCCCACATCCGTTCAAGTCTGTGCCTTTTTGACTTGAGGGAACGAGTAATCATTTTAATAGGGACTAGGGCATCAAAGGTGGTAGTGAAGATGGCACACTGCAGCCACGGTACACCGGTGGTGGAGAGAGTGAATGTTTAAGGTGGTGGATGGTGTGCCAATCAAGCAGACTGCTTTGTCTTGGATGGTGTCAAGCTTCCGGAGTTGGTGGAGCTGCACTCATCGAGGCAAGTGAAGAGTATTCCATCACACTCCTGACTTCAGCAGTCAGTACGCTGTTAAAACCCCAGTTACATCTAATACAAAAAGGTCTAATTTTTAATGGGGTACTTAACAGTGATATTACCTCAGAAGAGCAGAGCTTTATCAGTCTCCCTGATTTTGAAGAGTACTCTCATTGCCGGGTGTGTGGGGCACATAGCACAGCCAGTGTTGGAGCAGTGAATTACTGATTGCAACTTCAGGGTATCCAGGATACGCATGTTGAAGTTGCGATCAGTTTCAAAGGGGTAATAACAGCAAAGGCTGCTCATTCGCTGTGATGACCCACCGCAAATTCCAGGCCATAGATCTTGATCTTCAAAATTTCTAATGGCCTGGAAATTCGGCCTCCTGGGTCCGTACGGAGCCGGGAAGGCATTACAAATGCCGGTTTTCAGCGCACAAGCTGGAGCTTGACAGGAAACAGAGAGTCGGGATAAACGGGTCCTTTTCAGGATGGCGGGCAGTGACTAGTGGAGTGCCGCAGGGCTCAGTGCTGGGACCCCAGCTTTTACAATATACATTAACGATTTGGATGAAGGAATTGAGTGTAATATCTCCAAGTTTGCAGATGACACTAAACTGGTTGGCGGTGTGAGCTGTGAGGAGGACACGAAGAGGCTGCAGGGTGACTTGGACAGATTAGGTGAGTGGGCAAATGCATGGCAGATGCAGTATAATGTGGATTATCCATTTTGGGGGCAAAAACACGAAGGCAGATCATCTGAATGGCGGCAGACTAGAAAAAGGGGAGGTGCAACGAGACCTGGGTGTCATGGTTCATCAGTCACTAAAAGTGGGCATGCAGGTACAGCAGGTGGTAAAGAAGGCAAATGGTATGTTGGCCTTCATAGCTAGGGGATTTGAATATAGCAGGGAGGTCTTACTGCAGTTGTACAGGGCCTTAGTGAGGCCTCAGCTGGAATATTGTGTTCAGTTTTGGTCTCCTAATCTGAGGAAGGACGTTCTTGCTATTGAGGGAGTGCAGCGAAGGTTCACCAGACTGATTCCAGGGATGGCTGGGCTGTCATATGAGGAGAGACTCGATGAACTGGGCCTTTATTCACTGGAGTTTAGAAGGATGAGAGGGGATCTCATAGAAACATACAAGATTCTGACGGGACTGGACAGGTTAGATGCGGGAAGAATGTCGCCGATGTTGGGGAAGTCCAGAACCAGGGGACATAGTCTTAGGATAAGGGGTAGGCAATTTAGGACTGAGATGAGGAGAAACTTCTTCACTCAGAGAGTTGTTAACCTGTGGAACTCCCTGCCGCAGAGAGTTGTTGATGCCAGTTCATTGGATATATTCAAGAGGGAGTTCGATATGGCCCTTACGGTTAAGGGATATGGAGAGAAAGCAGAAAAGAGGTACTGAAGGAATGATCAGCCATGATCTTATTGAATGGCGGTGCAGGCTCGAAGGGCCGAATGGCCTACTCCTGCACCTATTTTCCTATGTTTCTATGTTGACAGATTCTCCGTATATCGGGAGCAAGGACATTTGCATGAGCAAGATTGTGGTATTTACTCATATCTTGCCCAGCAAATGTCCTCAAAACACTTGCGCCTGATAAAAGCAGGTGCATAGCCTACTTTTGCAGGTGTAAGAGTTTTAAAATACACAAACATTATAAAATAAAACACATTTTATTGTGTAAAAACCCTCCCCACTACGGTAAGTTTATTTTAATCCATAATTTTAAAAACTTTTTTAAAAATCGGAAGTTTTTTTTAATAATACATAAATAATTAATTTAAATGAATAAAAGTGTGTATTTTTTTCTATATATCTTTTTTAATTCGAGGTGTGTGAGATTGTGGGAGGCTTCTCATTCATAATAACGGGAACTCCAACTTACGGAGTTCCCATTATTATGAATGAGAACATACTTTACTTTGATTGGCTGCCCAGAGTCATGTGACTGCAGACAGCCCTGCGCATGTCCCGACGTGCACACACTGCGACATGTAGTCAGTGGAGGCCTCAGGACTGGGCAATCGCGTGGGCGCAGCTGGAACAGGTAGGTGCGCATCTTTTTAAACTTTTTTTTAAAACCTGATTGCCCGCGGGAAACAGTCGACTGGGATTTCTGGGCCAATGACTCAGCATGCACAGCCTCCTGGGGGAGATAGTTCCATATTTCCACTACCCTTTGTGTAAAAAAAAATGCTTCCCGATTTTTTGCCGAACTGGCCTAGCTCTAATTTTAGAATTATGAAAAACCTAATTGCTTTTACAAGGTCGATTGGCTTTTAAACTGCCTGGAACTGTACATTGAAAGTACATTCCCAACTTACCTTCTAATTTAAGCAATAAAAGTACCAAAAAAATGTAGATAGATTTGTTGATTGAAGGATAAGACTACTACAGAAATGCATATATTATGATCGTTTTGTTCAGACTGTCAAAATGTTAATGCAAGAAACTCCTTTCTTCAAGAAACTGACCACATTTTTGTTCAAATATCATGCTGATTTCATGTTAGGCAAGGAACAGAGAAGTAAAACAGCATTGTGTCTCATAAGAATATTCTCAGCTGTTTTTTTTTAAGTTTGAAGGGATGGTCAAGAGCACAAATGACATCGCTACCATACCACATTAATAGTGACCAGATATTGACAGCCATTTGAAGAATGTGACAAACAGTTATTTAAATGCTACATACCATGCCTGGGTTTCGATCCACTGTGATAAGTAATGCCTAACTTCAATTGGAAAATGCTGACCATACAAGGACTGCATCTGACGCAGAGCTTCGCCCTGAAGCTGCTGGGCCTGAATCCATACTGACATGGTCTAAGATCTGAAAGACAAATCAAAATCATTAAACAAACTACAAACAACAACAAACTGACCAATTCAATGAAGAATCTAGTTGCAGAAATCACATTTAAAGAAAAAAGCCAAAATGTAGCATTCTAAAAAGCAAACATATGCCCTAAATACAACAGGGTTGAAACTACTAAAAATGTCATGAAGCACATTTATTTAATTTTTAAAACTGCAATATGCTTTAAGTCTTCTAGAAGTATTGGAGTCTACTACAGTTGCTGAAATCTGACACCAGAACAGGAGTAGGCAATCATTTGGGCTGGAGGGCCACTTAAGTTTTGGTAAGCTGTTAAGGGCACCCCCCCACCCCACCAGCCCCCCACCCCCAGCCCGGTATCCACTGTTCCTTATTTTGACATCTGATTTCAAGGCTACCTCTGTACGAGGGTGTCCTCGAAATGATTCAGTCCAGGTTCACCCGAAGTTCCAATTAGCATGAACACTGACCCAGTGAGCAGAAATAAACCCGGGTCACGGTCACCCAGCAACAGCAAGGTTGAAATGAAGAGCCTTTCATTATGCCAGAAACAATATTGACCACAAACTTGATGACAGACTAAACACGCTGCTCTATAAGCAATGAGGGCATGCGTAGTATCTTCAATTCCATGTCATTTCCTGGAGTCCTTGTACTCCAGGATCCACTACCGTTAAGAGGGTGATGAGAAGCCCACTGCCATTGTACTTTGGATACCGGGAGAGGAAAGATGCAGCGCTGGTCTCTTCAGCAAAAGAGTCGTGGAGATGAGCAGCCATGACTCCACTCGAAAATGGATAGGGCACATTCCAGTACGCAGTACATTTTGTGTACAGATTCTGGGCTATTGGGGCTCAGAATCCCGGAACGGATTTTTTTTAGATCTTACCAATAAGAATCGTTTTTGCGACTTGATCAATTGAATTGAGTAGTACTGTGTTTTCCCTGGCTGTAGTTTGGGTCCGTCTCTGAGCCAGGAGAAGTGAAAGTGACTAATGTGCAGTTTGAGCTCTGGCTCGCGTTCTATTTCTGTCCCGTCCTGCGGGCTGGACAGAATGACTTGGCGGGCCGGATATGACCCGCAGGCCATACTTCGTTCACCCCGCGCCAGTAAATTGATAAATATTTTTCCCGTATAAAAGAATTTCACACAGCAAAGATGGGTTTTTGTTTTTATTCAGTTACAAACCAAGTAATCAGTTTTCTTCAAATAGTTAGTGATTTGGGGCCTCCCAGGAGCCTTTAAATATAGCAGATAGTACTGTCAATCAGCATGTGATCAGATATTCAATTCTAAGTTATTTAAAAAAAAATCCAAAGAAAATATAAACCTCGTGAAAATGTTTTAAAGGAGGCCTCTCACCAAAGTATTCAGCAGAATCTGGAAACAGTGTGGTAAATGGAAGCAGAACTCAGAAACAGAAACAAAATTAAGGTCCTGTGAAGCTTTGCACAAGCAGAGAAATGGGATACCATGGAGCAAAGAAACGACCAAGAGAAAACCAGTGGAAAGAAACATAAGTGGTAATTGAATAGTAATTGAATAGTAATTGAATAGTAATTGAATAGTAATTGAATAGTAATTGAATAGTAATTGAATAGTAATTGAATAGTAATTGAATAGTAATTGAATAGTAATAGCTAACCCGATTACCCATCCTGAGCCACCCACCTAATCAACTAAGAATTGTAAATCCCCAAACCCTCAGTGCAAGAATCGTACCACCTTCTTTTACCAATATATAAAATGGAAGAGAGCGACTGAAGTAAATGTTGGTCCTTTAGAAGATGAGAAGGGGGATTGAATAATGGGAAATGTGGAAATGGCTGAGACCGTAAACAATTATTTTGCTTCGGCCTTCACAGTGGAAGACACAAAAACCATGCCAAAAATTGCTGGTCACGGGAATGTGGGAAGGGAGGACCTTGAGACAATCACTATCACTAGGGGGGTAGTGCTGCACAGGCTAATGGGACTCAAGGTCGACAAGTCCCCTGGTCCTGATGAAATGCATCCCAGGGTATTAAAAGAGATAGTGGAAGTTATAGCAGATGCATTCGTTATAATCTACCAAAATTCTCTGGACTCTGGGGAGGTACCAATGGATTGGAAAGCAGCTAATGTAACGCCTCTGTTTAAAAAAGGGGGCAGACAAAAGGCAGGTAACTATAGGCCGGTTAGTTTAACATCTGTAGTGGGGAAAATGCTTGAAGCTATCATTAAGGAAGAAATAGCAAGACATCTAGATAGGAATAGTGCAATCAAGCAGATGCAACATGGATTCATGAAGGGGAAATCATGTTTAACTAAATTACTGGAATTCTTTGAGGATATAACGAGCATGGTGGATAGAGGTGTACCGATGGATGTGGTGTATTTAGATTTCCAAAAGGCATTCGATAAGATGCCACACAAAAGATTACTGCAGAAGATAAAGGTACGCGGAGTCAGAGGAAATGTATTAGCATGGATCGAGAATTGGCTGGCTAACAAAGCAGAGAGTCGGGATAAATGGGTCCTTTTCAGGTTGGCAATCGGTGGTTAGTGGTGTGCCACAGGGATCGGTGCTGGGACCACAACTGTTTACAATATACATAGATGACCTGGAAGAGGGGACAGAGTGTAGTGTAGCAAAATTTGCAGATGACACAAAGATTAGTGGGAAAGCGGGTTGTGTAGAGGACACAAAGAGGCTGCAAGGAGATTTAGATAGGTTAAGCGAATGGGCTAAGGTTTGGCAGATGGAATACAATTTCGGAAAATGTGAGGTCATCCACCTTGGGGGAAAAAAAAACAGTAAAAGGGAATATTATTTGAATAGGGAGAAATTACAACATGCTGCGGTGCAGAGGGACCTGGGGGTCCTTGTGCATGAATCCCAAAAAGTTAATTTGCAGGTGCAGCAGGTAATCAGGAAGGCGAATGGAATGTTGGCCTTCATTGCGAGAGGGATGGAGCACAAAAGCAGGGAGGTCCTGCTGCAACTGTACAGGGTATTGGTGAGGCCGCACCTAGAGTACTGCGTGCAGTTTTGGTCACCTTTCTTAAGGAAGGATATACTAGCCTTGGAGGGGGTACAGAGACGATTCACGAGGCTGATTCTGGAGATGAGGGGGTTACCTTATGATGATAGATTGAGTAGACTGGGTCTTTACTCGTTGGCGTTCAGAAGGATGAGGGGTGATCTTATAGAAACATTTAAAATAATGAAAGGGATAGACAGGATAGACAAGGTAGAGGCAGAGAGGTTGTTTCCACTGGTCGGGAAGACTAGAACTAGGGGGCACAGCCTCAAAATACGGGGGAGCCAATTTAAAACAGAGTTGAGAAGGAATTTCTTCTCCCAGAGGGTTGTGAATCTGTGGAATTCTCTGTCCAAGGAAGCAGTTGAGGCTAGCTCATTGAATGTATTCAAATCACAGATAGATAGATTTTTAACCAATACGGAATGAAGGGTTATGGGGAACAGGCGGGTAAGTGGAGCTGAGTCCACGGCCAGATCAGCCATGATCTTTTTGAATGGCGGAGCAGGCTCGAGGGGCTAGATGGCCTACTCCTGTTCCTAATTCTTATGTTCTTATGTTCGCCGTGCAAGAATCCTGCACCCAGCCCCCCTCGCCAGCAAGAATTTCAACCTTTCCCACCAACTGAAAAAGGTATCACAACATACTGAAACAATGGGAGCAGTGGTTATGATCACAAATTGTTGAACTCGATATTGAGTCCAGAATGCTGTAAAGTGCCTCATTTGACAGCAGGTGCTGGAATGGGTCTGCAATTGCCATTTACACCTCCTCCAGACCCACCTTTTGTTTCTTTGCTTGTCCTATTACCACCCCCTTTTGCCTTGCCTCATCATTCCTTTTGTCATTTAAATTACTCCAGTTTTCCACCCTATCACAGACCTTTCCTTTTGTCCTTTGCTCCTCCCCTTCCTTGTACTTGCTTAAAACCGATTACATCTGTAACATTTTTCAGTTCTGACAAAGGGTCACAGATCTGAAATATTGGCACAGAATTTGCGGTCGGAAATGCTATGTCCTTACTATACTGTATAAATGCACACGAGGTCCATACTTGAGAGAAGGTCACTCTGTGACCAGTTACCTTTATTACCAAGACCTCAAGTGATGAAGGTGGGTGGAGCTTCCCCTTTTATATCTGCAAGTCCAGGTTAGGAGTCTGTGTTTGGTCAAGTTTGCTCTCAATCAGTTTCCTGAAAACCCAGCGTGCCTGATGCCCTCAATAAAAAAGTCTTGCAGCATCTCCGCTCTGCATGCATCTGGGAACTTACATAGGCTCGCCAGTCGCCGGAGATCTGCCACGAAGTCAGGAACGCTTTGCCCCTCTCGCCGTCAGTGCGTGTAAAATCGGTGTCTCGCCGTGTGCATGCTGCTCGCCGGTTTAAGGTGTTCCTCGATCAACTTACTGAGCTCGTCTTGTCCGCCGGCTTCTCTGGCGCTAGAAGGTCCTTCATCAGGGAGTGCGTTCTTGATCCACAAACCGTCAGGAGATAAGCCCTGTGTTTGTCGGCCGAATCCTGTCCCAACCATTTGTTAGTGACAAAACTTTGCTGTAGTCTCTCAATAAAGTCGTCCCAATCATCACCAACACAGTACCTCTCTTCTGTGCTGCTAGTGGCCATGCTCGCTTGGTTTAAATCCCAGTTTCTCATCACCAATGATATGTCCTTACTATACAGTATAAATGCACACGAGACCCATAATTGAGAAGGTCACTCTGTGACCAGTTACCTTTATTACCAAGACCTCAAGTGATGAAGGTGGGTGGAGCTTCCCCTTTTATACCTGAAAGTCCAGGTTAGGGGTGTCTCCCACAAGTTCACCCCCTTGTGGTCAATGTTCTCAAGGTGTACAACTTAGGTCAGCTTATACATGGGTTACAATGATAGTTGAACACATGACAGGAAACATACCTCCAGAGTACGTCGCCAATCAGATTTTAAAAATCTGCATTTCCCACACATTGCGTTTGCTGGGGCCAGGCTCAACAACCTGCTTCGCATTTCCCTCAAAATGACCCTATCATTTGCGAAGAAGGCACTTTGCCATCCACGACTTTATTGTAGATGACTGCATCGACAACTTGGCTTTGACTGAAATTTGGCTCATGGGTGGCCTTACTGAGGCCATCTCACCTGGCTATACTTCCCACCACCTATCCTGCTGAAATCACCATGGTGGCAGTGTGACCATCACAAAACTACACCTTGGGATCTCCCCGCTATTTCGCTAGAAATTTCAACTCCTTTGAGCACCTTATCTTGGTCCACATTTTTCAAACTACCTGTTCTCAACCACTATCCTCAGCTCCACCCAATGTTTTTTCCTGAGATACCAGCCAAACCCACAACCTCTACCACTTAGGAGAAAGGAAGCAGGTGCATGGGAACACCACTACCTCCAAGTCACACACTATCCTGACTTGGACATATATCTTCCATCGTCAGTGACCCAACAGCACTGTGGGAGTACCTTCAACACACGAACTACAGCAGTTCGAGAAGGCAGTTCATCACTTACTCAATGGCAATTAGGGATGGCAATAAATAATGTCCTTGCCAACCCATTTATGAAATTTTTAAAATCCTTCTTTTCCCCTCTCGGCCTCTTCACTGAGTGACTCCTCTACCTAATGGATTTCAATCTTTCTCTCAGCTCCCATTGCAGTCTGTCCTCTACATTCACTTCCCCATCTTCGCTAAACTTCTCCCTCCTTATAAACATTCCTATGTAAATTCTACAGCCACCCCCGTGACCGTGCCAGCTCATGGGGCTTCTCTACTGCCATGGTCTCTATACAGACAAGGCCATCTCTGGCCAAATCCTTATATCCCTCACACCCACATCCCTCTACCTGTATCCAACCCATTTCCTTCTGTGCTGTCACCTGGAAGATTGAAACTATTGCATTCTGTCTCCAACTTAAATTCTGTACCCTCTGATTTGATTCCCCTTCCCAGTCATTGTCTGAAGGTGAATCAGACTGTTAGCTAACTTAGTATCCCATTCTAACCACGAGTAGAACTTCCGGCCCTATATACTCGCCATCACAAAGACTGCCTACTTCCACCTCTGAAATAACACCCACCTCTAGCCCTACCTCAGCTACCCTCATCCATGCTTTTGTCACCTTCAGATTTAGCTATTCCCCTGGTCTCCTCTTCCCACCTCTAATCTTTCATGCTCTGTAAACTTAATGACATCCAAAACTCTGTGCCCGCAGCCTATCCCACATCAGGTCCCACAGCCTATCCCACATCAGGTCCCACTCATCTACTACCCCATATCCTTGCTAACCTATATTGGTTCCTGGTTCGCCAACATCTCCAATTTAAAAATCTACTCTTTATAAACCCCTTCTTGATCTTGTCACTCCCCACCTCCCCCAGCCTCTCCAGAGTATTCCATTCCTCTGACTCTGGCCTTTTGCGCATTTCCTCCCTCCTTTCGCCCCATCATTGGCAGCCGTTCCTTTAGCAGTCTAGGCCCGATGCTCTGAAATTCCCTTCCTTAAACCACTTTTCTTCTCCACCTCCTTAAAATCCATTACTTTGGCCAAATGTTTGGTCACTCCTCCTAATATCGCCTTCTTTGGCTTGGCATCCATTTTTGACCAATTATGCCTGTGTGAAATGCCGTGGGAAACTTTTCTATGTTAACATAGAAACATAGAATATAGGTGCAGGAGTAGGCCATTCAGCCCTTCTAGCCTGCACCGCCATTCAATGAGTTCATGGCTGAACATTCAACTTCAGTACCCCCTTCCTGCTTTCTCGCCATACCCCTTGATCCCCCGAATAGTAAGGACTTCATCTAGCTCCCTTTTGAATATATTTAGTGAATTGGCCTCAACTACTTTCTGTGGTAGAGAATTCCACAGGTTCACCACTCTCTGGATGAAGAAGTTTCTCCTCATCTCGGTCCTAAATGGCTTACCCCTTATCCTTAGACTGTGACCCCCGGTTCTGGACTTCCCCAACATTGGGAACATTCTTCCTGCATCTAACCTGTCTAAACCCGTCAGAATTTTAAACGTTTCTATGAAGTCCCCCTCTCATTCTTCTGAACTCCAGTGAATACAAGCCCAGTTGATCCAGTCTTTCTTGATGGGTCAGTCCCACCATCCCAGGAATCAGTCTGGTGAACCTTCGCTGCACTCCCTCAATAGCAAGAATGTCCTTCCTCAAGTTAGGAGACCAAAACTGTACACAATACTCCAGGTGTGGCCTCACCAAGGCCCTGTACAACTGTAGCAACACCTCCCTGCCCCTGCACTCAAATCCCCTCGCTATGAAGGCCAACATGCCATTTGCTTTCTTAACCGCCTGCTGTACCTGCACGCCAACCTTCAATGACTGATGTACCATGACACCCAGGTCTCGTTGCACTTCCCCTTTTCCTAATCTGTCACCATTCAGATAATAGTCTGTCTCTCTGTTTTTACCACCAAAGTGGATAACCTCACATTTATCCACATTATACTTCATCTGCCATGCATTTGCCCACTCACCTAACCTATCCAAGTCACTCTGCAGCCTCATAGCATCCTCCTCGCAGCTCACAATGCCACCCAACTTAGTGTCATCCGCAAATTTGGAGATACTACATTTAATCCCCTCGTCTAAATCATTAATGTACAGTGTAAACAGCGGGGGCCCCAGCACAGAACCTTGCGGTACCCCACTAGTCACTGCCTGCCATTCTGAAAAGTACCCATTTACTCCTACTCTTTGCTTCCTGTCTGACAACCAGTTCTCGATCCACTTCAGCACACTACCCCCAATCCCATGTGCTTTAACTTTGCACATTAATCTCTTGTGTGGGACCTTGTCGAAAGCCTTCTGAAAGTCCAAATATACCACATCAACTGGTTCTCCCTTGTCCACTTTACTGGAAACATTCTCAAAAATTTCCAGAAGATTTGTCAAGCATGATTTCCCTTTCACAAATCCATGCTGACTTGGACCTATCATGTCACCATTTTCCAAATGCACTGCTATGACATCCTTAATAATTGATTCCATCATTTTACCCACTACTGAGGTCAGGCTGACCGGTCTATAATTCCCTGTTTTCTCTCTCCCTCCTTTTTTAAAAAATTGGGGTTACATTGGCTACCCTCCACTCGATAGGAACTGATCCAGAGTCAATGGAATGTTGGAAAATGACTGTCAATGCATCCGCTATTTCCAAGGCCATCTCCTTAAGTACTCTGGGATGCAGTCCATCAGGCCCTGGAGATTTATCGGCCTTCAATCCCATCAATTTCACCAACACAATTTCCCGACTAATAAAGATTTCCCTCAGTTCCTCCTCCTTACTAGACCCTATGACCCCTTTTATATCCGGAAGTTTGTTGGTGTCCTCCTTAGTGAATACCGAACCAAAGTACTTGTTCAATTGGTCTGCCATTTCTTTGTTCCCCGTTATGACTTCCCCTGATTCTGACTGCAGTGGACCTACGTTTGTCTTTGCTAACCTTTTTCTCTTTACATACCTATAGAAACTTTTGCAGTCCATTTTAATGTTTCCTGCAAGCTTTCTCTCGTACTCTATTTTCCCTGCCCTAATCAAACCCTTTGTCCTCCTCTGCTGAGTTCTAAATTTCTCCCAGTCCCAGACACTATATAAACGCAAATTGTTGCTACTGTGTACCATCATTCTGATTGGCTGTTCTGTTAACTATGCTAATATGTTCCAATACACAACTGTCACTAGACTGGTTGTGATGGCTTCACCTATCAGGAACCAGCCACCTCAAAATGTTTCTCATTTCTTTATGATCATATTGTTTCCTTTGCCAATTGACTAGGTACAGATTAAAAAAATAATAAATATTTCAATAATTAGCAGAAATTAAAGTTAGCCATAAATCGTCAATAATCTTTGGAAACTTGTCCAATAACACTTGCACAGAAGGCTGTCCCTTTATAAACCCAGCACCCTTCTCCCAAGTAACACATCTGCTCACTTATCATTATCACAGAAGCACTTCCTTCGTAAAACACCATATCCTCCAACTTCCTGTGAGCAATGCCACAGAATATCAACCAGTATATATATATATATTATAAATAAATATATATATTTATCAAACACCTTTCCACTTCTTTTATACAAAGCTCTTGCTTCTAGCATCCATTTTCCAGACTTGAAAGTATTTAAAAAAAAAAGAAAAGTGGCCAGTGATTTGCTGCTCATTTTTCGTATTTGAAAATCTGGTTTCTCAAGGGTGGGAGATAGGAATCACAAGTATTCGACAGCAACCTCTCTTAGTAATTAGCTTCCATCTCACCTCAAGATGTATCTATTTAGGCCATTTCCTCCCAGGGAATACATAAGCAGTGGCCTTAAAAGGAATAGGGCAGTTTAACTACAACTCTATGGGCTCAATTGTCCCCAATGATTTGCACTGTTTATTTGGAGCAGGCTGGGCTGTCTGGTCCCAAGTTCAGAGAGAGAGAAAAAGAGAGAAAGAGCGAAAGAAAGAAAGAGCGAAAGAAAGAAAGAGCGAAAGAAAGAAAGAGCGAAAGAAAGAAAGAGCGAAAGAAAGAAAGAGCGAAAGAAAAAAATGGGGACCGAGAATGGGACCGGACCAGCAAGCCATTTGGGAGGGGTTGAAGGTAAGTTGTTGCTATGTGTTTTTCAATTCTTTTAATGTGTTGGGAGCTGGCTATATGGTTCACTTTGCAGCCTCAGCTCGCATCGTGTCCCTGGTTACCATGGCAGCCCAATCTTTTTGGCGCAGATCAAGACTCCACCCTCAAAACTAATGGTCGGGTTACACCACGCCAAAATGAAGAAATCCAACGAGGAAACATCAAATTTTTTTTGCCATACTTAGGCCTCCCAAAAAATTGGGCGTAACTCTTCAAGTAAATGCTTTGGGGAAAATTAAGCCCTATATTAGTAGTTGAACCTCACAATTGTGCTCCAGACAGCAGACTACCCATGGATAATATTTCAGAAGATCGGCTAGTAAAATGAGGTGGAGTGAAAATTTAATTTCTGGGTAAAATAAAAGCACTACTCAACTATAGACACATTCCTGGGGAACAGTAGCATAGTGGTTATGTTACTGGACTAGATTAATCTAGAGACATGAATTCAAATCCCACCACGGCAACTGGGGGAATTTAAATTCAGTTAAATAAATAAATCTCGTATCAGTAATGGTGACCGTGAAACTATCGGATTATTGTAAAAACCCATCTGGTTCACTCATGTCCTTTAGGGAAGGAAATCTGCCGCCCTTACCCGGTCTGGCCTATATGTAACTCCAGACCCATAGCAATATGCTTGACTTTTATCTGCCCTCTGAAATAGCCCAGCAAGCCACTCAGTTATACCAAACCGCTACTCAAGGTGGCTCAACACCACTTTCTCGAGGGCAATTAGGGATGGGCAATAAATGCTGGCCTTGCCAGTGATGCCCACATCCCAGGAACGAATACATTAAAAAAAAATACCAAACACCAAAACCTCAATTAAAAGTTTGATTGATTGATTGATTGGGCCAATCAAAAGTTACGTAATTTAGAACTTATGGATGAGCCAATCAGAATTTCAAAAGTTGGGTGAATTGATCTGTTCATAGGTGGTCAATAACGACAACACAATTGAATAAACGTGAGAATTTAGAAAACTGTTATTGCTGTTTCTGTAAACTATAAAAAAAATTCTGTGGCCTCAGTTTTGGCAAACACTGGGGAATGGAGCACAACCTTTCGTACTCAATGTCAACATTAGAAACATTAAGCCACATATAGCATTGCCAAAGAGTAAAATTTCCCCTACACCACCAACATGACAGGTTGATTATCCTCTTCATGGTCTCTGAATGAGATTGCCAGGACTGTGCAGATCTTTGTTCAGTCGGAACTGGGTTGAATGCATCACATTTTTTGTGGTTGGCAGACAGAGGAGATTTCTATCTCACTAGTTTGGCTGGATTTAATCTGTACGCCAACCCACTATGCTATGCAGTCCTTCAATAAAATGTTGGCAAATCATCATATCATCATCATCATCATCATCATAGGCAGTCCCTCATAACGAGGATGACTTGCTTCCACGCCAAAAAAGGATGAGTTCACAGGTGTTTCAATGAAGAACCTAATATTCCAGGTCCCGAACTGCATATTGAAGGGTGGAAGATGCCCGTGTGTGGATTTTTTTAATGTGGGGTGGCCGTTGCACACCAGCCACCACACGGGCTTGACAGAGCTAGGTCTTGGTCCAGTGGCAAGGATTAACCAAGACGACTGGAGACCTGCTCTGCTGCACGGGCCTCGTGTGCACACATATCGCAGTGTGGGCTGGCCCGTACTGCCCCTGGCCCCAAACTCGCACCTCTCCTGGGCTCCGATCACGTCGCTCTACAATCTCTCGCTGCTCCTTTGCCCCGATCTCGCCGCTCCTGCTGTACCTGCCCACGCTCCAATCACCGAGCTAGACATTGATGACGTCCCTCTTCGCTGCCATCGCCTTCCTGCACCAGTTCGCGCTGTACCTTGCAGTGGTATGCCACCACGCAGCCATGGCTAATACTCAGATCACAAATCACTCAATGAGTGAAGATTATTGTCTCAGCCCACACAGCTTTGAAACTATGGTCACTAAAACTACCCAAAGCTGTTGATAACATGGGAAATACTCTCAGCTGATGGAACTATAAAAGATATGCAAAATGGTATGAATAAGTGAAAAACGACAATCAGCAGATATAAAAGGGATGGGGATGGGGTCATGTGAGCGAGAAGGGGAGGGGGAGGCCATGAGCGAGAAAGCACAAAGAGCTTGTATTGATATTGCGCTTTTCATAACCTCAGGATGTCCAAAAGGACTTCACAATCAATTAAGTACTATGGAATTGTAGGTACTGCTGTAATGTAGGGAAACAGCAGCCAAGCAAGGTTCAACAAACAGCAGTGAGATAAATGATCGATAATCTTGAGTGATATTGGTTGAGGAATAAATGTTGGCAGGGACACTGGGAGAACCTCCCTGCTCTTTTTAAAAATAGTGCCTTGGGATCGCTTATGCCTACCTAAGTTGCTGCAATAAGCTTTAATACAAACATCAAAGGCATCTTTATTCAACGGAATCCAATTTCTTTACCATGAAACACTGTTTTAAAACAAATTATTACTTTTATTCCCTCCCCAGAACAATCTATTCTAATCCCATTTCCCTGCTGTTTCCCCATACCCTTCAACATGTTTTTTCCAATGTTCATCTAATTCTCCATTAAATTTGTAATTTACACAAGAGCTATTTGTGATCAAGTGTTTCATATTCTTATATCCCACTGTGTGAACAAATTCCTTTCAACACTCCCTCAGTACCGCACTGGAGTGCCAGCCTAGATTTTGTGCTGGAATGGACCTCTGCTCCACATAGTTCTCAATCTCCACCAACCTTCTCCTTTGCTTCAGGTGCATCCTCCGCAGAGACTGATCTTCAACCAGCTCACATCTGAGACAGAGAAGGAGGTTCCGCTCGGTTGCGCTCTTACATTGATTAGCTACCTCCTGGCTCCCATCTCTTCCCGTTAACATTTCTCAGGTCCTCTCTTTGGCTAACTGTAGTTAAGTTACAGAATGTCTAGCCCAATAGTTCCTCTCCAGCCTGTAATCTATTAACTACTACTCAAGTTCAATAATCTGGAGCACTGCAAGTCAGAAGTAATTAGTACAAGTGTATTCATTCTTGGTTATGCATTTCGCAGCTTTCACCATGATACACTCCCCGTTAAATATCCTTCAATTTTATCCTGAAAACTACACGAGACTTCCTAATTTTACTCAATAGCGAAATACTGCGGATGCTGGAATCTAAAATAAAAACAGAAGATGCTGGAAACACTCAGCAGGCCAGGCACATATGCTGCCTGACCTGCTGAGTATTTCCAACATTTTCTGCTTTTATTCATAATTTTATCAATTGCCACACTTTTGTCTTGCACCAAAAATAACTACACCGAAAAATATTAAACCCATTGTGTTCAATCTGTCATTTCAGATTAAATTGGGTTAATCACAAGAAATTGGACACCAACATAAGAGACCAACCTTTTTCAAACTCGAAAATATAACCAAGCCGAACGAGATCAGAAATGTGTTCATAATCCAGCAAAGTAAAGACTCTTCATTTAAAAGCAGGTTAATACAGGTAATGAAAATCTGTCCCAGCTGGCAACACTGCCTTGTCAGTAATTATGCAAAACACTAAAAATTTGGTGAGCCACAATATTCCACTGTTATAAGGGTGCGTCAGTTTGATGTCAGTCCAAGAAAGTAGCTCGTAATGTAATTCCCACTTGTTCCAGTAAAACATTGTTTCACAAACAGTTGTCAGTTTATATTTAAAAACGGAGAGAGACAAAAACAAAACACCTTCACAACCGCAAACCTGCAACTTTCATGGAAGGGAGAAATGGGGCTAAGTGGATAGCTCTTTCAGAGAATCCATACAAGCACAATGTGCCGAATGGCATCCTGCTTTGCTGCAAAGTTCCATAAATGACAAAGAAGTTGCCATTTTTCCTTCTCTGTTGCCCCTCAACTGTAAATGCTATAGTTTAAAATTGGCATTTCAAACTAATGATATTGATATGGAATGTAGAGTTGTCAACAATGGGTGAAAAATGTGCTATTTTCATTCACCATTACATCACACTAAAAGCTGGTGTACTCCAGCTTACAAACAGGGCAGAACATTGGGACTTTTTACATTTTTAACTTTACATTTTGTATTCAAATTGAAGCCATTCTGAGGCAAATATAATTATGTTTCTTGATGGATGTGTTAATGATTTTAGTATTGTGCTCTCCCCTACAAATAAACATTTTAGGTGCATATTTTCCTATATGCAAATAAGTGCAAATGTGCAACGAGAGAAATGAATTAAACACTGGAGCTTTCAAATATACATGTATGTAGTTATTGTACGACGATTTGGTCTCCTCTAGATTGGGGAGACCAAATGCAGATTGGGGACCGGTTTCCAGAACATCTCCGTTCAGTCCGCAAGCTTGACACCCAAGCTTCCGGTTATTTTAATTCTCTGCCTCACTCCCACTCTGACTCTTCTGTCCTCGGCCTCCCACACTTCCAATGAAGCTCAATATAAGCTTGAAGAACAGCACCCCATCTTTCTATTCGGTGCTGGACAGCCTTCTAGACTCAATATCGAGTTCAGCAACTTCAAATCCTAACCTCTTTTCCCCCCTCCACCCCCGCCATTTTTTCAGACGGCAGCTATTGCTGATTGATATTCCCATTTACACCTCCCCTAGACCCATCTTTTCTTTCTTTACTTGTTCCGTTACCATCTCCTTTGCCTTGTACCATCACCCCGATTGTCATTTAATCTCTCCTGCCTACCACCCTATCAGGAACGTTCCCTTTTGTTCTTTGCTCCCTGCCCCCACCTCTGTACTTGCTTAAAATTTGTTATATCTCTTAAATTTTTCCAGTTCTGATGAAAGGTCATCATCCTGAAACGTTAACTCTGTTTCTCTCTCCACAGATGCTGCCTGACCCGCTGAGTATTTCAGCATTTTCTGTTTTTATTTCAGATTTCCAGCATCCACAGTATTTTGCTTAAGTTTCTCATATTGCTCTACTCTTTCCAACCTTATTAATGTTACTTTTATCTGTGTCACTTCTCTTCTTCTGTTACCCCAAGACATTCACACGGTGAGAGTTTAGTCTATGCATGAATCCTGCACCTCACTGCATGTCTTGAATGCCCAAAGCATCACGTCTCCTTCGTCAGAGTCCATCTCATCAACCTAGATTTGCATTTCTGCTGATTTAATCTACCTTACAAATACATTGGTGACACTTGCTAACTCAGACACAATCTTTGAACTGGGTGTTGAACTATCCCCAGCAGTGCCAATCATTACAACAACTTGCATTTGTATAGCACCTTTAATGTAGTAAAATGTCTCAAGGTGCTTCACAGGAGCATTATCAGACAAAATTTGATACTGAGCTACATGGAGATATTTGGACAGATGACCAAAAGCTTGGTCAAAGAGGTAGGTTTTAAGGAGCGCCTTAAATGAGGGAGGAGAGGGAGAGATTTAGGAAGGGAATTCCAGAGCTCAGGGCCGAGGAAGTCGTAGGCACAGCTGCCAATGGTGGAGTAAAGGAAATAGGATATACACAAGAGGCCAGAATTGGAGGAGGGTTAAATACAAAATGAGAATTTAAAAAAAATCGAGGTGTTGCTGGACCTGGAGCCAATGTAGGGCAGCAACCATAGGGGTGATGGGTGAACAGGTCTTGATGCAGGTTCAGATATGGACAGCAGAGTTTAGGACGAGCTCAAGTTTACAGAGGGTGGTAGGCGAGAGGCCGGCCAGGAGAGCATTGGAATAGTTGAGTCTGGAGGTAACAAAGGCATGGATGAGAGTTTCAGCAGCAGTTGGGCTGAGGCAGGGGCTGAGACAGGTGATGCTACCGGGGTGGAAGTAGGTGGTCTCGGTGACGAAGAGGATTTGGGGTCGGAGGCTGAACTCCGTCAAATAGAACGGGTTGCGAACAGCCTGGTTCAATTTCAGACAGTGGTGAGGGATGGTGTCGGTGGCTCAGGAACTATATAAATGCAAGTCCTTTTCTTTTTATCACCACACTGATTCGGATCAGCCAACCCATCACAGACTAAAGTTCAAACCTGGAGCCTTCCTGATTTATATAACTCTCCACCCACTGAGGCTTCCAACCAAAGAGACCAACCTCAAAATACTTCAGCAGTTTACTTCCTGCATAGTCAGAGTTTAGCTATTATCATGGTCCTCCATGACACCATAAAAACACACAGAATAAAACCTGCCTGACAAACTCCACTCAACTACAATTAGATTTTAAAAAACTAGCTTAGAGTGCATTTCAAGGATGAAACACATTTTGGAATTCAGAGCATATTGAAGAATATTTAAATCAGGAGAAAACGTGTTCATTACACAGCACCACCCAGCCTCATGACATTTACCACTGAAAAGGCCAACACGGAAACACCATCATCTCCAGAATCCCCTCCAAGTCACAAGCCATCCTGACTTTGCATCCATCACTGTTCCTTCATTGTCACTGCATCAAAATCCAGGAATTTCCTACCTAATGCGATTATTGCAACACCATTACAACAAGCACGTCAGTGGTTCAAGGCAAACCACCACCACCGTAGCAACTAGGGATGGGCAATAAATGTGGCTATGCCAATGTCATCCACATCTCAACAATAATTTTTTTTTTTTTTTAAAAAGTGCTCTGTCCTACATAATCATGTTCAAAACATACTTTAATCCATGTGTTTTTATTTTTTAATTCTTGTTGCCATCAGACATTCAAACTGAGGGGAACAATGAGGGACTCAGAGCAACCCGGAGGTTCTCAGAATTCTATCATTAGATCTGTATATGTTTATTCATTAGCATGATATTTCTGTTGCTATACATGCTAATAACATTTTTTATGCAGGACAAGCACTGTTTTCTTTAGTAGCAGGGAGCAAAACCGCATCCTAAGTTGGGTACTGGTGCTTCCAGCAACATACAGTGCAAATATTAATATTTAAATGCTGGCAGAAGGCTGGAAGCAGATCTTCCACTTGTCGGGAAATCATCAGGAACATTGGACCAGTAATCCCTGTAAGCTGCGCTTTGTTCTGCGCTGTTTCTTTTACTACATGCGCGGTATTAACAATGGAGAATCCGGTGAGCAGCCCATGCGGGACCTTTCCCATTACTGCACGCTCAGGAGGGAACATTGCATAGGACTCAAAATAATTGGGAATTTTAATTATTTGCTCATTCTTGTCAATCACAGTAAAATTGAAGTATTTAATTTAAATCACATTATCTTTGTGGAATTGGAACATTTTGATTTTCAACATTGAACTCCAAATTTTGCCTAAATTATTTGGCAACAAGAATTTTAGTGTTGATTACAATCGGTAATCAAATACATGGTGTTATGTAATATGTTATGAATGGATATGATACACTTACCTAGGTCCCAATTTATCTCACCAAGCTGCTGATTCTTCTTTTACCACCAAACACCGCTACATTGGACTATAACGTCAATCAGTGCCGCTTTCTGATTAAATTGATTTCTACATGTATAGAAAAGAAACATACATTTATGTAACACTTTTGATAACTTCAGGACATCACAAAGCACTCCACAACTAATTAAAACTTTTGGATATTAGTCACTGTTGAAATGTAGAGAAACATGGCAGCTAATTGTGCATAGCAACTTCCCACAAATAGTTACAAGGTAAATGACTTATTCTGTCTTAGTGATGTTGGAGTTGATTTTAACTCGCGAAACTGGTGTTAATGGGGTAGTAAAGGCCTCAAGCTGGGGTTGGCATACTTATTGTTCCGTTAACGCTCTGGTTGTTGCCATTTTGCAAAGTGTACACCCCTGGGTGGAAGCACTGCCTGCCTGAAACAGGTGGTTAACATCTTCTCACCCATGCAAATCAGAGTCCTGATGGCATGGAAAGGACCCCCCTCCCGATTGCAATATTAACGGATACATAGGGGATGCACGCATTGCACAGGCTCCATGCATGAATACTGATGCTGGGCGGACAAAGCTATGGTCCTTAAAGGGGGACTTCTGTTGGGCACTTGGGAAATGGCCACAAAAACATTTACGCTTGTACTTTCTTGCAGCTGAAAGGAGTAATAGTGCATCTTCCTGCTCGACAGAATTATGGTGACCTGCTGCTGGCCCGGGATCTTCCCCCTCAGCCTCATCTACTGGTTCACAACCCCCTACTCAAGAGCAACTAATGAATGGGCAATAAATGGCAGCAACACCCAAGTTTGACTAAGAAGACAGTAGGTGTGTAATCTTCCTTCTTTGTCATTCTTTCGAAATGACAAGAATCTTTTCCCTCTAGAATCCAGAGGATATAACCAAAGTGGTATTCTCTCATGCCGAAGTGAGCCCTTCCCTTCCTACAAACCACACCTTGCTTTATACATGCAATATCTGCTAGTTTAACATTGTCTGGTGTCAAATGGAAACTTTGTTATTGTACAAGAAGTTGTATTTATATTGTGCCTTTAATGTAGTGAAACATCTCAAGGCGCTTCACAGGAGTATTGAGATAAAAATTTGACACTGAACCACATAAGGAGAAATTAGGGCAGGTGGTCACAGAGATAGGTTTTAAAGAGCATCTTGAAGGAAGGAGGAGGGGAAGAGAGCCGGAGAGGTTTAGGCAGGGAATTCCAGCGCTTAGGGCCTAAGCAACAGAAGGTTTGTTCACCAATGATTGAGCGATTATAATCAGGGATGCATAACAGGGATTTATAATCAGGGATGCATAAAAAAGAATAAATACATCAGATTTCATGACTTGGGCTTTAAAGCATAATTCAGGTTTATTAAAAGTAACTTTCACTAAAAGTAAAAGTGCAAAATTAATACAGCAGATTTCACTTGATTACAGAACTTTTAACATACACTTCCTGGAGTACTAAAACACAATATTCTGAAAACTCTTCTAACACTATTAAATCTCAACCAATGCCCATAGCGCAACCTTGTGCACAAGGTTTCCTCAAACAAGGGAGTGATTCCCCAGCCCTGTAAGCCACTTCCTGTGTATTCAAAATAAATACAATGTTCTCTACAAAATTAAGGACACTGTTAAAAAGGATTTATGCAACTTTGATATTTTTTTTTAAATGAAACAAATGACTATTTATTTACTTGTTAAGAGTATAGTGAGTATTTCCGTTTGAATTCCAAAATGCCGTGGAAAGGACAAGGCCAACATTACAATCTTAGACTAATTTCTTAAGAGCTGGCACATGAGAAAATAGTGTTCATTACAACCCGTTGCTCAAATTTAGAACACAGCAAATTTGTCCTATTACCAGGCTTCACCAAACATCAACTAAAGTCTATGGAAAATGGGCAAAATATATTTTACAAGTGTAAAAAAAATCACGGTTATGAGAGGCAGACATGTAACTGGGCTTGGCAGTTCTTGAAAACTAAACCTAGATAGCTTAATGAAAAATATAGTGATGTGTGCACAAGGCAGAAGGCCAAGCAATTCTACATATATAAACTCACTAGTGATTTATCTTTGTGTAAACCAAATAGTCTTCAAACTCACAAATTACGGTGTTATTTCTTATAAAAAGATAAATGTAAATGGAAAATTCTGATCAGTAGCACAATTAGAGTAGCAAAATAACTAAAGCCGGACGTATTGTGGTCAAACGCCATCTAGAACAATTGATCAGCAGTGCTCAAAAAGATGTTCCTACAAGCACACTGATGTCAGATTGAGGGACAGCAGCAGGTAAAGAATTGGATCCCAAGGTCCCAAGACCAAGAGGAATTGAGGTTCAATATTCTTGCCGCCAGGATAGTCCTCCAATGATCCAGTCAATTAAGTCAGGCTTCAGTGGTGAGAATCCAGCAAGTATCACAGTTCAAAAAGTGAAGCAACGATCATGAGTGTCAAGAAATTGAATTCGCTGGGAAGGACCACTGGCACTTAAAACAAATTTTAAAATCAGTAATCAGTTCTAGAGGTGATTACTATTGAAGATGCCACAGAGAATTAACTTTAAAACTTTAAATAAAGTTCAAAGAAACTCATTAATTAAAAGCATACTCCTCTGAGTACGAGAACTAGGGAACATGTTAGAAACTGTCTCAAGTGGGAAAACAGATAAAGGTTGGTGATTTGTTATTTTCTGGTGTGCTAAAAGAACTAAGTGGGTGGGACAGAACAATGCATTACATACAGCAGTGGATGGAGCAAGATCACTTGATTACTCAAGCACCAACAGCTTTATTTCACAGGTACAGTGTTACTCCCTCAATGGCCCAGTGAAGAAAGAAAATTATAGTCACACAGACCAGCAGGTTCTTAATCAAGCTCCCAATCTGTGACGAGTTAGCTGATCTCTCCTGGGCAGAAGTTGAAACATGGGGAAAATTGCAGTCGGAGACTTCCTTCGGACGAACACCTCCGTCCCGAAAATTTTTTGTGAAAATACTTGGTGGTCACGGAGGTACCTTCAATTGCGGTCAGAGGCCTTCATTCAATGCACAGCATACGGGGAGATGACTTCCCCATACGTACGGAAATGCTGGATTCACGTGGGCCTAGACCACCAATCACTACGTAGTATTCTCATTGATAAAAATGGGATCTCCGTTTGTCTGAGATCCCATTACTATCAATGAGAAAACCTTCTAAAGCAAGAAACAGAATAAATAAAAAAAACACCTCACATATTTAAAATTAGTTGAAATTAAATGTTTTAGAAAAAATATTGTGTGTGTGTGTATGCGTGCGTGCATAGAATTAAAATAAACTTAACTTAATGGACAGGGCTTTTAATATAAAAATGATTAAATTTAATTTTTATGTTTTAAAATTCTTACGCTGGCAAAAAGCTATACATCTGCTTTTAGAAACATAGAAACATAGAAAATAGGTGCAGGAGTAGGCCATTCGGCCCTTCTAGCCTGCACCGCCATTCAATGAGTTCATGGCTGAACATGCAACTTCAGTACCCCATTCCTGCTTTCTCACCATACCCCTTGATTCCCCTAGTAGTAAGGACTTCATCTAACTCCTTTTTGAATATATTTAGTGAATTGGCCTCAACAACTTTCTGTGGTAGAGAATTCCACAGGTTCACCACTCTCTGGGTGAAGAAATTCCTCCTCATCTCAGTCCTAAATGGCTTCCCCCTTATCCTTAGACTGTGTCCCCTGGTTCTGGACTTCCCCAACATTGGGAACATTCTTCCTGCATCTAACCTGTCTAACCCCGTCAGAATTTTAAACGTTTCTATGAGGTCCCCTCTCATTCTTCTGAACTCCAGTGAATACAAGCCCAGTTGATCCAGTCTCTCTTGATAGGTCAATCCCGCCATCCCGGGAATCAGTCTGGTGAACCTTCGCTGCACTCCCTCAATAGCAAGAATGTCCTTCCTCAGGTTAGGAGACCAAAACTGTACACAATACTCCAGGTGTGGCCTCACCAAGGCCCTGTACAAATGTAGCAACACCTCCCTGCCCTTGTACTCAAATCCCCTCGCTATGAAGGCCAACATGCCATTTGCTTTCTTAACCGCCTGCTGTACCTGCATGCCAACCTTCAATGACTGATGTACCATGACACCCGGGTCTCGTTGCACCTCTCCTTTTCCTAATCTGTCACCATTCAGATAATAGTCTGTCTCTCTGTTTTTACCACCAAAGTGGATAACCTCACATTTATCCACATTATACTTCATCTGCCATGCATTTGCCCACTCACCTAACCTATCCAAGTCGCTCTGCAGCCTCATAGAATCCTCCTTGCAGCTCACACTGCCACCCAACTTAGTGTCATCCGCAAATTTGGAGATACTACATTTAATCCCCTCGTCTAAATCATTAATGTACAGTGTAAACAGCTGGGGCCCCAGCACAGAACCTTGCGGTACCCCACTAGTCACTGCCTGCCATTCTGAAAAGTCCCCATTTACTCCTACTCTTTGCTTCCTGTCTGACAACCAGTTCTCAATCCATGTCAGCACACTACCCCCAATCCCATGTGCTTTAACTTTGCACATTAATCTCTTGTGTGGGACCTTGTCGAAAGCCTTCTGAAAGTCCAAATATACCACATCGACTGGTTCTCCCTTGTCCACTCTACTGGAAACATCCTCAAAAAATTCCAGAAGATTTGTCAAGCATGATTTCCCTTTCACAAATCCATGCTGACTTGGACCTATCATATTACCTCTTTCCAAATGCACTGCGATGACATCCTTAATAATTGATTCCATCATTTTACCCACTACCGATGTCAGGCTGACCGGTCTGTAATTCCCTGTTTTCTCTCTCCCTCCTTTTTTAAAAAGTGGGGTTACATTGGCTACCCTCCACTCCATAGGAACTGATCCAGAGTCAATGGAATGTTGGAAAATGACTGTCAATGCATCCACTATTTCCAAGGCCACCTCCTTAAGTACTCTGGGATGCAGTCCAATCAGGCCTGGGGATTTATCGGCCTTCAATCCCATCAATTTCCCCAACACTATTTCCCGACTAATAAGGATTTCCCTCAGTTCCTCCTCCTTACTAGACCCTCCGACCCCTTTTATATCCGGAAGGTTGTTTGTGTCCTCCTCAGTGAAATACCGAACCAAAGTACTTGTTCAATTGGTCCGCCATTTCTTTGTTCCCCGTTATGACTTCCCCTGATTCTGACTGCAGGGGACCTACGTTTGTCTTTACTAACCTTTTTCTCTTTACATTATCTATAGAAACTTTTGCAATCCGTCTTAATGTTCCTGCAAGCTTCTTCTCGTACTCCATTTTCCCTGCCCTAATCAAACCCTTTGTCCTCCTCTGCTGAGTTCTAAATTTCTCCCAGTCCCCGGGTTCTCTGCTATTTCTGGCCAACTTGTATGCCACTTCCTTGGCTTTAATGCTATCCCTGATTTCCCTTGATAGCCACGGTTGAGCCACCTTCCCTTTTTTATTTTACGACAGACAGGAATGTACAATTGTTGTAGTTCATCCATGCGGTCTCTAAATGTCTGCCATTGCCCATCCACAGTCAACCCCTTCAGTATCATTCGCCAATCTATCCTAGCCAATTCACGCCTCATACCTTCAAAGTTACCCTTCTTTAAGTTCTGGACCATGGTCTCTGAATTAACTGTTTCATTCTCCTTCCTAATGCAGAATTCCACCATATTATGGTCACTCTTCCCCAAGGGGCCTCGCACAACGAGATTGCTAATTAATCCTCTCTCATTACACAACACCCAGTCTAAGATGGCCTCCCCCCTAGTTGGTTCCTCGACATATTGGTCTAAAAAACCATCCCTTATGCACTCCAGGAAATCCTCCTCTACCGTATTGCTTCCAGTTTGGTTAACCCAATCTATGTGCATATTAAAGTCACCCATTATAACTGCTGCACCTTTATTGCACGCACCCCTAATTTCATGTTTGATGCCCTCCCCAACATCACTACTACTGTTTGGAGGTCTGTACACAACTCCCACTAACGTTTTTTGTCCTTTGGTATTCTGCAGCTCTACCCATATAGATTCCACATCATCCAAGCTAATGTCCTTCCGAACATTCGCTGGGCATGAATTGGGCAAATAGAGGATCTGGCAAGAGAAAGCTTGACAAATCGGAAAAGCTGGTTTTCGGTGCATGCACATCTCGCCCCGAAAACTAGCTTTTTCGAGGCCTCGCAGGGTCTGTGCGCATGTCGTACGGATCCGGCAAGGCCAGAATTTTCGGCCTCAAAGCATCTGAGCTCAGAACGGGGGGCGGGGGAGGGGGGGGCGGGTAAAGAAAATTTAGCCAGGATTCAACTTCTGATTGGCATCCAGCAACTCCTGTTGAAAACTACAGACATGAGGAATTTGAGCAAGAATAGGCTTGGCCTTGGCCTCCAAGGATGACCTTTTGGGCAAGGTACCCAACAAGGGTCCGGGCCTTCCAAATAGTACAAGATTGAGAACAAGAAGCATCTCCAAGTCCAATGCTATGTTAGGATTATCCTATTTATACATGTACTAGAAAATAGATATAAGATGCAATTATTTTTATAATGTAATAAATGTAGTATTTTGGTCTTTGAAGCCAATTGGCGGAAGAAATGTAGATGAATGAACATGTGCAACATTCCAGAAGCTTTGCTCATCGCATTGTACTGTGATGCCATGTAACAACATTTCAGTGTGTGAAAAAGTAAATCAGGGCACAATCGGGTCACTTTGCTCCTGCCTTGCTTTTGAAACCACAAGAATATATATCAAATACATAGAATTATTTCCCTCTCCTGAACTCAATGGGCCATAAATTGCGGCCTCTCCAGGTGTGTACGATGTGTGCATGCGCCCGATGTGGCCCTGCAAGTTCCGGATTTAGACGCGCACTGTGCATGTGCCTAAACCCAACACTTGCGATCTGCCAATTTCTTTTGACAGATTGTACGAATGCGAAAGTAAAGGGCCTCCGCGGTCAGAGAGTTGGGCTATTTAAGGGGGCCAGCAAATGTCCTTAAAAATCTTAGACCTGGTGAAAGCAGGGGCAAGGCCTTTTACCAGTGTGAGTTTTAAAAGAGAAAAAATAAATTTTAGGACTAATTTTTATATTAAAAACTCTGTCCATTAAGGCAAGTTTATTTTTAAACACTTAAAAACAATGTTTTTTAAACTCATAAAAATTCATTTAATTTCTATTCATTTTAAAATAAGTGAGGTGTTTATTTTCTTTATGTAAAGTGTTTTTTATTTTGGGGAGTATTTGCATTCATAGTAATGGTAGCTCCGTACAACAAGACAATGGAGTTAAATGAAATCGAGGGCGTAGCCTATTCAAATTAACTTTTTTGACAGTCCTGTCCACAAGACCTATCCTCCGAACGTAGTCACAGGCTTCACGCACGCAGTGTTCCTGGTCAGCGAGACAAATATTTTGCATCAGTCTTTATGGTAGAGAGGAACTTAACACAATCACAATCACTAAGGAGGCAGTACTCAGTAAGATAATGGGACTAAAGGTAGATAAATCCCCTGGGCCTGATGGCATGCATCCTTGAGTCTTAAGAGAAGGGGCGGCAGGGGTTGTAATTTACCAAAATTCCATGGATTCTGGGGAGGTCCCAGCAGATTGGAAAACTGCAAATGTAATGCCCCTATTTAAAAAAGGAGGCAGACAAAAAGCAGGAACTATAGACCAGTTAGCCTAACATCTGTGGTTGGGAAAATGTTGGAGTCCATTATTAAAGAAGCAGTAACAGGATATGTGGAAAAGCAAAATTGGGTCAGGTAGAGTTAGCATGGATTTATGAAGGGGAAGTCATGTTTGACAAATTTGCTGGAGTTCTTCGAGGATGTAACGAACAGGGTGGATAAAGGGGAACCAGCGGATGTGGTGTATCAATGGGAGAACATTTCTGCTCATCCAGAATTAGATGTCGGACAAGCAGTCTGACAATTTGGAGACTGTGGAGGGGTATTGAGGTAGCGTGCACGTGGAAATTGATGCAGTGTTTGCGGATGTCGCCGCCAAGGAGCATCATGTAGATGAGAAATAGGAGGGGACCAAGGATAGATCCTTGGGGGACACTAGCGGTAACGATGCGGGAGTGGGAAGAGAAGCCGTTGCAGGTGATTCTCTGGCTATGATTAGATAGGTAAGAATGGAACCAGGCGAGTGCAGTCCCACCTAGCTGGACGACGGTGGAGAGGCGTTGGAGAAGGATAGATCGGTAACCGTTTCAAAGACTGCAGACAAGTCAGGAAGGGCGAAGAGAGACAGATGCCTTTGTCAGTCACAAACGATGTGACATTGATGAGAATCGTTTTGGTACTATGGCAGGCGCGGAAATCTGATTGGCGGGATTCAAACATGGAATTGCGGGAAAGATGGGCATGGATTTGGGAGGCGACAACACGTTCAAGGACTTAGGAAAGGGAGGTTGGAGATGGGGCGGTAGTTTGCAAGGACGGTGGGATCGAGGGTTGTTTTTTTTTGAGGAGAGTGGTAATGCCGGCAGATTTGAGGAAAAAGGGAACAGTAGCTGAGTAGAGAGAACTGTTAACAATTCCAGCTAACATGGGAGCCAGAAAAGGAAGTTGGGTGGTCAGCAGTTTGGTGGGAATAGGGTCAAGGGGAGCAGGAAGTGGGTCTCATGGACAGGATGAGCTCGCAAAGGCCATGAGGGGAGATCGGAGAGGAGCTGGAGAAAGATGTGTGGTCATGGGGGGATCCTTGGAGGAAGTTTGGCCCGGTGGGCTAAGGGAAGGAAGGGAAGAGGCAAAGGCGGCCAAACGGATGGTCTCAATCTTAGAGACAAAGTAGTCCATGAGCTCCTCACATTTATTGTCGAAGATGAGGGTAGAGACCGGGGAGAGGGGTTTAAAAGGATGGTTAGTAGTGTAGAATAGAAGCCGGGGTTTATCTTTACATTCCAGAATGATTCTGGAATAGTGAGCAACTGTGCCAGATGAGAGCAGGACATGATAGTGCTTTACGTGGTCCAGCCAAAGAGTGGTGTGGAGCTCCTTAAAACCTACCTCTTTGTCCAAGCTTTTGGTCACCTGCGTTAATTTCTACTTATGTGGCTCTGTGTCCAATTTTTTATCTCATAATACTCCTGTGAGGCGCCTTGGGACGTTTCACTACGTTGAAGACGCTGTATAAATATATCATCTCTCCTTCCTCTGAGTGCAATGACACTTTTTCGGCGTTAACCTATATCTGCCGCCTGCCCGCCCAGCGTCTGTCCTCGTGAAGTTCTCCCTATCCTCCTCCTTGGGGAATTAATAATGACGAACAGGGAAATCTTGAAGGAGGAGAGAGAGGTTTTGGCAGGGAGTTCCAGACCTTGGGGCATTGGCAACAGAAGGCACGGCCAACGATGATTGAGCGATTATAATCAGGGATGCTCAAGAGGGAAGAATTTGAGGAGCGCAGACATCTCGGGGAGGTTGTGGGGCTGGAGGAGATAGTGAGGGGGTCCGGGGGGGGGGGGGGGAAGAGACCATGGAAGCATTTGAAAATAAGGATGAGAATTTTGAAATCGAGGTGTTGCTTATTCAGAAGCCAATGTAGGTCAGCGAGCACAGGGGTGATGGGTGAGCTGATTTCCAGCAGCAGGCCGGGGCCATTAGAGGGAGCAACATGTGGTGGCAAGCCACTTCAGAAAGCAGCGCGTGCTGCTGCAGGAGGGCGACAGCTGACTGCAGTGCGGGCAGGTACAGCAAGAGTGGCAAGGTCGGGGCGAAGGAGTGGCAAGAGTCGTAGAGGGAAGTGACCGGGGCCCAGGAAAGGCGGGAGTTCAGGGCCCAGAAGAGCCGAGGGCCCTGGGACAGCACGGGCCAGCCCACACTGCGATGTGTGCGCGCACTAGGTCCGTGCAGCAGAGCAGGTCTCCAGTCGTCTTGGTTAACCCTCGTCACTGGACCAAGGCCGAGCTCTGTCAAGTCCATGTGGTGGTTGGTGTCCAACAGCCACCACAAGTTTAAAAAAAATCCACGCACAGGCATCTTCCATCCTTCATGATGTAGTTCGGGACCTGGAATATTAGGTCCTTCAATTAAACACCTGTGAACACATCCCTTTTTGGCGTGGAAGCAAGTCATCCTCGATATGAGGGACTGCCTATGATGATGATGATGTATTTGGACTTCCAGAAGGCATTTGACAAGGTGCTACATAAAAGGTTACTGCACAAGATAAAAGTTCACAGGGTTGGGGGTAATATATTAGCATGGATAGAGGATTGGCTAACTAACAGAAAACAGAGAGTCAGGATAAATGGTTCATTCTCTGGTTGGCAACCAGTAACTAGTGGGGTGCCGCAGGGATCAGTGCTGGGACCCCAACTATTTGCAACCTATATTAACGACTTGGAAGAAGGCACTGAGTGTAGTGTAGCCAAGTTTGCTGACGATACAAAAATGGGAGGAAAAGCAATGCGTGAGGAGAAAAAAAATCTGCAAAAGGACATAGACAGGTTAAGTGAGTGGGCAAAAATTTGGCAGGTGGAGTATAAAGTTGGAAAGTGTGAGATCATGCACTATGGCAGAAAAAAAAATCAAAGAGCAAGTTATTATTTAAATGGAGAAAGATTGCAAAGTGCTGCAGTACAACGGGACCTGGGGGTACTTGTGCATGAAACAGAAAAGATCGTATTCAGGTACAGCAAGTGATCAGGAAGGCCAATGGTATCTTGGCCTTTATTGCAAAGGGGATGGAGCATAAAAGCAGGTAAGTCTTGTTACAGCTATACAAGGTATTGGTGAGTTCATATCTGGAATACTGTGTGCAGTTTTGGTTTCCATATTTACAAAAGGATATACTTGCTTTGGAGGCTATTATGTCTGTAATGTACCTATGAATGACTCCATGAGTCAATGTGTTGTACTCAAACTGTAGTGACCGTGGTCCTTTATTCGTAAATCCAGAGCGAAGCAGCCGCATGATGGCTACCCTTTTTTACAGCCTCTGCCACTAGGGCAGGAAACCCCGGTCTCCACCAGTTGCACCCTCTAGTGGTGCCAGCATAGTATATACACAGTGTAAACCTTATTGATAGTACATCAGGTAAACAAGTCTCCATCTTATGCAACTATATAGTGACTATACAGAGAGTATATCTATAATCTGCATATATAAGAGGCAGTTCAGAGAAGGTTCACTAGGTTGATTCCGGGGATGAGGGGGGTTGACTCATGAGGAAAGGTTGAGTAGGTTGGGGCTCTACTCATTGGAATTCAGAAGAATGAGAGGTGATCTTATTGAAACGTATAAGATTTTGAGGAGGCTTGACAAGGTGGATGCAGAGAGGATGTTCCCACTGATGGGGGAGACTAGAACTAGAGGGCATGATCTTAGAATAAGGGGTCGTCCATTTAAAACAGAGATGAGGCAGAATTTCTTCTCTGAGGGTTGTAAATCTGTGGAATTCGCTGCCTCAGAGAGCTGTGGAAGCTGGGACATTGAATAAATTTAAGACAGAAATAGACAGTTTGTTAAACGATAAGGGGATAGGGGGTTATGGGGAGCGGGCGGGGAAGTGGAGCTGAGTCCATGATCAGATCAGCCATGATCTTATTGAATGGCGGAGCAGGCTTGAGGTGCTGTGTGGCCTACTCCTGTTCCTATTTCTTATGTTCTTATATCAGCTGCTGCCCCGGACTCTGCCAGTTCAAAACTGAATTCTCCTTGTGTACAGGGACTGCAGGTAGGTGCGCATCGTGGTCGGAGGCTTGTGTCCACCGGAAGACTCCGACGCAATTTTTGGCCCATTATGTTCAGCATCAAATGCTGTCATCTGCCATAACATTTACTGTTAACCTGCACTTGAAATGTCCACCGTGTTGCCTAAAATTTGATTTTAAAAATGTTTTGCCACTAAATATTGCAATTTTCCAATTACTTTTTAAAAGAGAAATATAATTCAGAGATCAGATTACAGGTGTCCCCCAAAAAGGATTCTCAGTCTATACTAGTTTGTAAATATACTAGATATTTAAAATATGCTTTGTGCATTACTGGCACCCAGTGATAGCACAGAAATATTGTAACAGTGCCTTTAAAAAAAAAGAGGCAATTTTATTTTTTACCTGCCTCACAATTCAACTCATACTCACCGTTAGATGTGCAAAAAGTTTGAATGAAATGTCAACATACCATTTCAAAAGGACAACATTTGAAAACGACTGAAGATTTATTTTATTTTTCAAATTGTATTTTGATACACTATGCACTGAAACTGTAACATTTCTAGTCAATGTAAAGTACGGTGTTTACATTTACGAAAGACATTTTGCTCACTACGTTACCTTTACTACTTTCATCACGTTTTCCTCCTGGCAGTATTTTCTACAGTTAATATGAATCAGAAGAACCATAACCTGAAAAACAGTAGTCTAAGCTGCAATGCTCTTTTAATTCAGTGTACTAAATCAATACTCTTGAATAACTAACTTGTATTTTAGAGACAAAGGACACAATATCTCCAAATTAGTGTAATAATTACTGTTAGTGCACAAACTCATCAGCCAGATCAGCAAAATCACAAGCCAGAATTGCTCTAGTGGTAAATGTACTAGTTTACATAACAAGAGAAACTATTGTTAAGCTACTGTCAGCACAATATCACAGGAAGATTAAAGGCAGCAATATGTTTCCTTGCAAGAGGTTGTCTAGCCTACACAAACCAAATGAAAAATCATACTGGCAACTTCCTCCACAATGTAATTTTGACTCAGTCTGACGCACAGAAAGTGACTCTTCCAGTTACATAGCATTTCTCCACCACCAACAATTTCGAACAGAAACCCCATAAAGATGGTATCGCTTTATTGGCCTATGTGACTTTTGTAAAAAGCTATGTACCATACTCTTTGATGTACTACTCACTTACTAAAGTTAATTCATAACCACAAACAAGTTAATGTGCACACTGTATGAGTTACAGCATTCAAACAAAAAGGAGTCATCTATCTGATACTATCTTTCATAGCTGGTTGCACAGTGTGTTATTTACCAGCCATCACATGTAATTCAAAGTATTTGGCACAAATCAATGATTCAAACTGTGATACAATTTCAAAACATGCAAATTGAGTGCCCTGCTGGTTATGTGTGTCTGGAGTGAAGATATGGGTCTTGAGAGTGGGAATGTCGATTATTCTTTGGAGTCTTTTTGAAAAACAGCCGTGTCCAGATTGGAGTAAAGTTTGCAAATTACAGTTCTTTTAACAGACAGACAGATAAATGATTTGTTTCTAGCCTAATCTGTCTGATCAAAAAGAATCACTTGGTAACATGCGGTACATTCCAGTCAGCTGAATAACAATGATAAGCAATTTTTGTTTGCCCTTGTCTTGCTATTCTTTACTTAGATATTAGCCAGGTAAAGACATATTCCTATTTGTAAGAGAGTGGGGCCTACTTACAGGATTTGTCAGTAATGCTGAACCCAAGTAGAATAGCTAACATAAAATCAAACAATCAAGTCTATACTCGCGTATGGTTCCATGGGAGCCAGTTGATCAGTACTGTAGTACCTCTCAAAAGTGCCTATTTTTCATCTGTGAACAGTGTACAAGTCATTCAGCAGAAGGGGACATTTCAGTCAATCCTGACGTGCAGACGAACGAACTTCACTGGATAGGAGAGGGAACCCAACCTATTCTTACCTCCCCAATACAGGTGTGCTGAAACATTGCTCCAGCTCAAATCAACCACCTCAACATAGACTACGATTGAACACAAAACGTTCCTCGTCTGCATGGATCAGCTACGGATTGTCTTAACTCACTGAACCATCAGGGACCTGCCCTCCAATCATCTCTATTACAAGTCTTTTTGTGTGGCATGCATTTCCTGTTCACATTCTTGCTTCGTCTCATGGTTTTTGAATAATCCTTTATCAACATTTACAATGAAAAAAATCCATCAACATTTACCAGTCACTTAGTTATAGGCCCCCAGTCACTAAATGGCACTGTGCTTCAAACCATATGCATCTATGATATTTTGTTTTCCAACCAATTTTTGGATATATTAAAAACATTTTTAATGTTTTTCCACCAGATTTGCAGGGCACTCATGCAACCTGGGTACGGCCACTGGTTTCCAGGCCTCAGATGATTGAATCCAGATCTACTCACCCAAACCATTTGTGACTGTCGGATTGGCACTGTCCTCCTCTCCTCCCTGCCACCCCCCACCCCCACCCCACCACCACTTCCCCTTCCCCACGAAAATCTTTCCCCCTGGGAGTCCAATCTTCTTGCTGGCCTTTACAACACAAAGTGGTCGTATTATACAAATATGTAATAATAATTGTTCAAGCATCTTTCAAAATAAAAACTCTCCAATTTTAAAAGAGGTTTTAGGTTTTCTTTTTAAAATTACCTTTCAAATCATTACAAATGATGTATTGAATTCTACCATGGGGCTACTGAACATTTACAGTGGCTATAATGTACAAATATATAGTATTCATTCTAAATGCTTTAAGCAAGTTAAGAGCCCTTTTTTGAACTTCAGTAGTTTGAGTGTTTTAACAAAATCTTTCTTTAATCACAAATTCTGACAGGGATATTTGTTTATACAGTTTATCTTCAAACTCTTCATGAGCAATACCATAGGAGATTTGATAGAAAATTCCAGTCATATCTCATACTATGTGCCTGAACATAGAAACACAGAAAATAGGTGCAGGAGTAGACCATTCGGCCCTTTGAACAAAACAGACTTATTTGCCATGTAGATGACTTTGTAAACATGCAAATTGTAGTGTCCTTAGATGCTCCAGTAATGACTCCACAAGGCAATGTGTTGTACTTGAACTGTAATGACTTTAGTTCTTTATTAGTTAACTCGAGAGTGAGGATCACACCTGGTGGCCTGCCTTTTATACTAGGCCAGGCATACCTGTACAGGTAACCTACATGTCTCCCACTGCTGTGCCCTCTGGTGGCACGCCTTGTGCTAGTACCAACAGTAGCCATGTAGGATACATGACATCACTCTCCCCTGAGCCTTTAGTGCAAATCACCTCTGCATTGACTGTGCTCTGGGCTTAGCTCTACGTGGGCTCTGTCTGGTTGACCCTTGGCAGGTCACTTCATTCTTGGGTGAGTGGTTGGTGCAGTAGCTTCATGTTGGTGCAGTAACATGCTGGCGGTTGCTGTTTGTGTGCGTCCCTGACCATTCCATTCTCCCCCCGCAACTCCCCTCCCCCCCCCCCCCCCCCCATCCCACATTGATTATGGCAGGGGCTCCGAGCATTCATGTACATTCACATTCAGGAAAGTGGGTTTTGCATTATTTTTGTGGTTCAGTGGTGCTACAAGTGCGTTAGATGCCTTATCGATGCAGTGACCGGTGCGTGAAGACAAGCTAGATCCGGAGCTGCTGGGTTGTGTTTCTGCAGTCTGGTGGCGGCTCAGTGCTGGCACTGGTAACCTGGTTGGCTCGTGTAGCCTACTCTCGGGGCTGTTGCCATGGTCCCTAGCGTCAGGCCGGTGCACAGATGTCTGTGAACTCCCTGTCCTTTCTTTGCGCCCTGGGTCACAACTGCTCCCGAGGAGCGGTCATCTAGCAGTGCACAGGGAACTGCTGACTCGCTGGCCTGAGCGTCGTTTGGTTTGGGGGAACTGTGGCGGGTGACCCTATATCTATGGGTATGGCCTTGGTGGCAATGGGGTCAGGGGACTGCGCCTTAGTATAGTATGCGCGTACAAGATCATGGCGGTTGGTGCCATCGGGTGCCTGAGAGGTGAAACCGATCAGGGGCATGGTATCGATACCGGTGCCGTTGCCCTGCAACTCGTGTGTGTCGGCTGCTTGTGGCCACACTCCCTGGTGCATAACCCTGGTCCCCAGGACACAGGCTGCATTGGCTGCGTGCAGTTGAAACCATGCATCGCACAACTTTTCATTACTTATGCTGGACACACTGTGGGTCCAAATACGGTCGCGCGACTTTTTCTCGCTGGTTGTATGTGCACAGTTCAGATCAATTACACATTTTACATAATCGCGCGATGTTTCCTCGCAGGTTACATCTATACAATTCAGATCATCATTTGCACATTTTACATGATTAATTATACTTTTTTCCTCTGACATTGCTGAAGTGTGTGGAATTGTCCCTTTAATTATGGTGGGTTGCAGGCCTCCTTTAAGAGAGCCTTGCTTTCTTTATCCCAATCTGCTTTTCCGTTTGGTGCCACGTGCTGCTCCATCAACGCTGCACCTCATGGTCTGGCCGCGGCCATCTTTGGCTTCGGCGCCTCACCTCGTGATCTGGGCGCCATCTTTCCTCCATCCACGATGTCGACTGCGGTGATCCTCTTCTCCCCGGGTTCTGTCTCCGAAGCTGGGAAGTCGCCTTTGGATCAGATTTTCTTCCTCCGGAGCCCCGCCACTGGAGCTTGGAAGGTGCGTTCAGGTCGTCTCAGCTGGATCATCTCCACGCAGTCGTGCTGAGCGGTCTGTATCTCGGGTGCCGTGCTGGTCTACTCTTTGGTGCCGGATCCAACCTCAGGTGAGGGCTTGCTTTGCCTCTGAGCGCAGAGGGCTTCGATCGCTGGAGGGGTGAAATCTTCCCATTTCCAATGGATCTTCTCCATCCACCTTCTGCCGAGCAGCGTTGGTCCATCACCTGCAACAATCCAGAGGTAACTTGTGCACCGCTCCATCATGGAGTACCTTTACATTCGCGCTACCAACGACTAGGATGATTTCATCGGTGTAGGTGCGCAGCTTTGCCTGAACTGGGACCAACTCGGGCCACTCAGCTTGATTGTCCCATAGCCTCTCAAAGGCTCCTTGATTCATCACTGACTGGCTCACGCCCTTGTCCACTTCCATGAAGACTGGAACAACTCCCATCTTCAGCAGGGAACACTCGGTGGTGCAGGTAAACATGCTATGTACCGCCCCCGTGGGATTGGGCTGCCTCTCCGCCTATCGATTCATAATCCACGCTGGATTCATGGCCATGTGTCGACTCTTCATCGACATAGAATCATATTTCTCTTACACATTCGCTGGAGGTGGCCCTTTGTGCTGCAGCCTTTGCATACAGTCTTTAAAACGGCACTGGTGAGCCCTGTGATTCTCTCCGCAAAGCCAGCATGGAGATACTCGATTAGCCCCCCGCGGCGGACTCTGAGTTAAGGGACTCGGGGGTCTGTTCTCTCTTCCTTGAGAGGGTTCGCGCTCTAGACTTCAGCCTCTAAAAGGCACCACTCCGTGCACAGTACCAGCCGGGCTTGGGTCCTGATGGTGAGTCATCTGCCTAGAATCGCAGGTTGAGGTCATGAATGACTGGCTCACAGAGATGGCCTTCTGCAGTGTGAGTGTGGTATCCGCTGACAGTAGCTTGTGAAGGCGGCCCTCATGGCCAATTCCAATGATGAAAATGTCCCACAGCGCTTCGTTGAGGTGGTCGCCGAACTCGCACGGTGCCACCAGCCTCCTGAGGTCTGCGGCGTATTTCGCGACTTCCTGGCCTTCGGGCCGTCGGTGGGTACAGAACCGGTGTCTGGCTGTAGGATAGTCTCCTTGGGCTTGAATTGCTCATGGATCAGGGTTACGAGCTCCTTGTACGACTTGGTCGTTGTCTTCGCTGGTGCCAGCAAGTCCCTGATGAGGCCAGTGACGGTGGGCCCACAACTGTAGCTCGGCACTTATCAGCCAGTGTGGCCGGATCGTCTCCTGCCAGGTCGTTTGCTAAGAAGAAATGTTCTAGCCTCTCCAAAAAGGCGTCCCAATCACCACCATCGGCAAACTGTTGCAATGTACCAAGGGTAGCCATTTCCGTGTGAAAGTTCGTAATCTCGTCGCCAATTATTGCATCTTTAGATGCTCTAGTAATGATTCCACGAGGCAATGTGTTGTACTTGAACTGTAGTGACCTTCGTCCTTTATTAGTTAACTCCAGAGTGAGGATCACATCTGGTGGCCTGCCTTTTATACTAGGCCAGGCACACCTGTACAGGTAACCTACAAGTCTCTCACTGCTGTGCCTTCTGGTGGCACACCTTGTGACAGTACCAACAGTAGCCATGTAGGATACTAACCTAACCTAAAATAAAATCCTAACATTATATAAACAGCCCTCTGGGGAGGCAAGATTGGCAGAGAGGGGGGTAGGGAAAGCCAACTCCAGTGGTACCCTACACCTGACACAATGTCTAGAACATGAACTTATCACCAACACCTTGTTCCGCCAGAGGGACAAATACAAGGCATCGTGGCAACACCCTCGCTCCAAACACTGGGATCTGCTCAACTATGTCATCGTCCGAGCAAGGGATTGCAAGGATGCGCGCATCACCCGTGCCATGACAGGAGCCAACAACTGCTGGACGGACCACCGCCTGATCCGATCCATCAGTGACATCAACTTAGCCCCAAAGCGCAGGGGGGAAGCAGAAGCAGTGCCGCAAAAAAGTCAATGCCGGAGCACTTAAGGACCCAGCTAAGAGAGCCCTATACAGTCAGCGCCTCACAGCTAACCTAGCGTGCCTTGATGACCCCGAGATGCAGAATGCCCACAGTACTTGGTCTGCCCTCCAGGCCTCCATAACCAGTGCCTGCAAAAAGATGCTCGGTCACTCAATCAGGAAACACCAGGACTAGTTTGATGAGAATGATCAGGAGATCCAAGAGCTAATAGATCGCAAGCGGAGGGCATTTCTGAGCCTTAAACAACAACCCAACTCGGGAGCAGCAAAGCAGCATTATAGACGGCTCAAGGCTGAGGTCCAACAAAAAACCCAGGACCTAAAGAACAGGTGGTGGATGGAGAAAGCACAGGAGATACAGCAGCTGGCCGACAGCCATGATGGGTGAGGATTCTTCACAGCAGTCAAGGCCACCTCCGGTCCAAACACTCAAGGCCCCAACCCACTGCTGGCCAAGAACGGGGAAACACTCATCAAGGACACCGAGGCAGTCAGGCTGGAAGGAACACTTCGAAGATCCCCTCAATCAAGACTCTGCCTTTGACTCGAGTGTTCTTGACTCCATCCCACAGCATGCTACCCGCCACTACCTCAGTAAAACCCCAACACTGCACGAGGTAGAAAAAGCCACAAGACAGCTTAACAACAACAAGGCTACGGGAGCAGATGGAACCCCTGCTGAGGCACTGTTGCCTCGAATATATGACCTCATCTCTCTCATCTGGAGGGAATAGAGTATGCCGAGAGATCTCAGAGATGCAGTGATTGTGACCATCTTTAAAAAGGGGGACAAGTCCGACTGCAGCAACTACAGAGGAATCTCCGTTATCAGCCACTGCGAAAGTCGTCCCTAGAGTCCTCCTCAACCGTCTTTTCCCTGTGGCCGAGGAGCTCCTCCTGGAGTCCCAGTGCAGATTTCGTCCTCTACGGGGCACAACGGACATGATTTTTGCAGCGCGACGGCTGCAGGAAAAATGCAGGAAACAGCACCTGCCCTTATACATAGGCTTCGTCGACCTTACAAAGGCCGTTGACACAGTCAACTGCGAGGTTCTATGAAGCGTCGTCCTCTGTTTCGGATGAAAGTTCGTCACCATCCTCCGCCTGCTCCATGACGACATGCAGGCCATGATCTTTACCAATGGATCCATTACAGACCCAATCCACGTCCGGACCGGGGTCAAACAGGGCTACGTCATCGCCCCAATCCTCTTCTCAACCTTCCTCGCTGCCATGCTCCACCTCAGAGTCAATAAGCTCCCTGCTGGAGTGGAACTAAACTACAGAACCAACGGGAACCTGTTCAACCTTCGCCGTCTCCAGGCCAGGTCCAAGACCACCCTAACCTCTGTCGCGAGCTACAGTACACAGACGACGCCTGCGTCTGCGCACATAAGAGGCTGAACTCCAGGACATAGTCGATGTATTTACTGAGGCGTACGAAAGCATGGGCCTTACGCTAAACATCAATAAGATAAAGGTCCTCCATCAGCCTGTCCTCACTGCACAGCACTGCCCCCCAATCATCAAGATCCATGGCTCGGCCCTGGACAATGTGGACCATTTCCCATACCTCAGGAGCTTCTTATCAACAAGAGCAGACATTGACGACGAGATTCAACACCGCCTCCAGAGCAGCCTTCGGCCGCCTGAGCAAAAGAGTGTTTGAAGACCAGGCCCTCAAAACAAGCTCACGGTCTACAGGGCCTGCCCTCCTGTATGGCTGAGACACATGGAGCATGTACAGTACGCTTCTCGGCCTTTTGGCTAAGATCATGCGTAACTGACCTGACAGGGGAGTAACCACCATAACCCCAAGGTGGTTCTCCCTGGATCAGGAAGGTATATGCTTGCTTTTTTGGAAATAGGAGGTGGGTGGGGTGGCTTGACCCATCCACCTCCACGGAGGTGTGTGGGGGACCTGACCCATCCACCTCCATGGCACGAACCTGGTATTGCAGTACTTCCAGGAACGGTGCAGTGGCTCTAGGCCTTTTGGCTAAGAGCATTGGCGCAGAGTGATCCTTGAATGGGCCCAAGGTGACCTCTGGCGTTTGTGATTTGACAAAGAATTGGAACGATTGGCTATGAATTTAAAAAAAAAAAATGTACAGTAGACACCTCAAGTCGCTGGAGAAATACCACCAATGATGTCTCCGCAAGATCCTATAAATTCCCCGAGGACAGACGCACCAGGCCAACATCCCCAGCATTGAAGCACTGACCACATTTGATCAGCTCTGCTGGGCAGGCCACATTGTTCACATGCCAGACACGAGATTCCCAAAGCAAGCGCTCTACTCGGAATGCCTACACGGCAAACGAGCCAAAGGTGAGCAGAGAAAACCTTACAAGGACACCCTCAAAGCCTCCCTGATAAAGTGCAACATCCCCACTGACACCTGGGTGTCTCCCTGGCCAGAGACCGCCCTAAGTGGAGGAAGTGCATCCGGGAGGGCGCTGAGCACCTAGAGTCTCATCGCCGAGAGCATGCAGAAATCAAGCGCAGGCAGCGGAAAGAGCATGTGGCAAACCAGTCCCATCTACCCCTTCCCTCAACGACTATCTGTCCCACCTGTGACAGAGTCTGTGGCTCTCATATTGGACTGTTCAGCCACCTAAGAACTTATTTTAAGAGTGGAAGCAAGTCTTCTTCGATTCCGAGGGACTGCCGATGATGATATTATCATCAAACTCTTTATGAGCAATACCATAGGAGATCTGATAGTATGAGATATGACTGGAATTTTCTATGTGCATGAACAAAACAGACTTATTTGCCATGCAGATGACTCTGTAAACATGCAATTAAAATCCTAACATTATATAAACTGCTGAGTAATTTAGACTATGTGCATCAAATATAGCTTGCTTACTCAGATTTCATGTGGAGGGCAAACTGAAGGTAACAGTTATGAAACTGGAGAAGACAAAATGATATTTCAGCATCAGGGAAGACACCACCCTGATAAAACATGAAGCATTTACTGTTTAAACCAAGATATTGCAAAATCAAAAAATTAGATATAACAGATTTGTTTACTCAATAGTAATCTTTCAAACACTTTTATTTATTTTTTTAATAGCCCCAATAGTCAGACATCTGCATACCATAGAAAATCTGAAATATCTCCTGATTTGAGCCTCTTCATTTGTGAAATTTGAAACAAAGAAAATAGGAGCAGTAGTAGGCCATTTGGCCCTTCGAGCCTGCACCACCATTCAATATGATCATGGCTGATCCTCCATCTCAACACCATATTCCCGCTTTTTCCCCATACCCTTTGATGCCTTTTGTGTCTCGAAATCTATCTATCTCCCTCTTAAATATATTCAGCCTCTGTGGTAGAGAATTCCACAGGTTCACCACCCTCCGAGTGTAAAATTTTCTCCTCACCGCAGTCCTAAATTTCCTACCCCATATCCGGAGACTGTGACCCCTTGTTCTCGACTTCCCAGCCAGGAGAAACATCCTCCCCGCATCCAGTCTGTCCAACCCTGTCAGAATTTTATACGTTTCAATGAGATCCCTTCTCATTCTTCTAAACTCTAGTGAATACAGGCCTTGTCGACCCAATCTCTTCTCATACGACAGGATAAGGATTGCAAGAGTAAAAACTGGCTACAGGGATTTCATTCAGGAGATTGCTTCAACAAAAGGTGCATTTCCACCGCATTCACAACCGGTTCACACCATCACAGTTTTTTTGTAAATGCACAAGTATCAATTCAGCTTATTTGCACGATATAATACAATTTTATAATTAGCAATTAGAGACTGTCGCTTTGAAGTGTCCTGCGAAAAACACAGCAACTACACCAACAAATCGCAACTGGTATCTTGTCATACCAACCAGATTAACAGGAAAAATTCAAATCGATTCAATCTCTCTTCTTGATGTTGGTCATTGAACTGAATGAATGAGCTATCTGAGTTTACATGCCAATATTGGATACTGGCACCAGTTTTAATTTTTCAAGATTAAACATTTATTGTTGACCTTTAGAAACCATCCAGTTCTATTTTTTTGTAAACATTCATGAGCAACATTAAATTGATGTTTTTTTTTTAAACAAACAAGGCCAGGTACCACAATCCACAAATCCAAATTGAATGGAGATGCTCCATTTTTGCAGCTAGTTCAAAATTAGCACAATAGCTGCAATGATTTTGTTTTTGCATATACATTCATAGCCCATGTAATTGTGCCAGCACATATATGGACAATGTCAATTTTATTCAAAAGGCATCGTCAACAAATAGAAGATAGTATGATGAAATTCACAACTGATCTTTCAAATGATACTGATGCATCCGCAAATCACCACTGCCGTGAAATATACTTCAAGTCTTGTACTACTTTAGTCAACACCCCTGGCAAATGCAGAACAATTTTCAAATGCAGTGTCAATCTGCAGTGTATAAAGTGGACATTTGACACCTGCAATATTTTGTGTGTTGTTGAATGTTTATACCTCAAAGTAAAAACTGCCAGAAAAGGGACAGATTAACGAATGTGTAACTGGATTTTTAAAACTAAAAACTGGTGCTGTGCAACATTTTCCTCATTTAACTGCAATTATTTTAGGAAACAAGCAGATTTTCGTAAGACAATACATTATTTTATCATGTAACATGTAACATAATATTATAGCTTTGAAAACAGATGTAAAACAAAAATCTCTTCCTTATAATTATTTATCTGTTTCTATTGATTCTCATTTTACAGTGTCAGTTGTGGCTCAGTTGGTAGCACTCTTGCCTCTGAGTCAGAAGGTTGTGAGTTCAAGCCCCAATCCAGAGACTTGAGCAGATAATCTAAGTTGACACTCCCAGTGCTGCACGGAGGGAGTGCTGCGCTGTCAGAGGTTCCGTCTTTCAGATGAGATGTTAAACCGAGGCACTGTCTGCACTCTGAGGTGGACGCAAAAGATCCCAGGTCACTATTCAAAGAAGAGCAGGGGAGTCCTGGTCAATATTTATCCCCCAACCAACAGGATAAAATTTATCTCATTACTATTTGTGAGATCATATGTGTTAATTGGCTGCTGCATTTCCTATATTATAATAGTAATTACACTTAAAAAAAAAAAAAGTTTTTCATTGGCTGTAAAGCACTTTGGGACATCCAGAGTGAGAATATTGGGAAAGTCTCTACTTCATTCACTTACTAACTAACCTGACATATAATCAATTCATATTATTAATTGTAGATTAAATATTTCATTACGTAATTGTTGCACTTATAAATTATACTTGTAAACCTGTTGTGAAATACCCTGGGTAGCCCTGGTTGGGAAATAAGATGGAGGAAAACTAAAGCTCATGGGTCCTTCGTGAACAAAATTTTAAAAAGCCATTTCAGCATGTCTCGTACAATAGCTGCCTGTAAAACAAGGCAGCTTGACAAGACTCCAGAGACCCCGATAAGGAGCAAAGGTTAAGTCAAAACAACGTCATAACAAAATCGTAACTGTTCACTTCCCAGACAAGATACATGACAGACAAGGACATCATGCCTCACTTGAATTAGACACTGTTAAGAAGTTAAACATAGATGGTGTCAGGAGGAGGAGACAGTCATGAGGTTGATGACCTAGATAGGTGGATCAGTGATTAAGTGGTATTGCTATAATTAGGTAGTGAAATTCAGGTGCAAGTCCATGATTGGGTTAACTGGTCCCATAAATTTTGCTGTGAAGAAGGGATATGAGAAGGGGATCTCTTAGACACAAGGGTTGTAGAAGTATTTGTTGGATGATCCCAAGCTTTCAGCCAGACGGGCCAAGGAGGAACCGGCTGGAGGAAGGAACGACATGGGTCTCACCGGGTGGATGAGAAGCCAGGACCAACAGTGGTGGACTCGTGGAGATCGCAACCTTTCCACCCAGGGCATAATGGGTAATATAACACTTGATTGCACCTCGTTAACTACTGCTCAGATACTGTAATGTATCAAGTCTTGCTTACACTGAATAAAATATAATCATTGTCATCAATGAGAGAACGGGTTAATTGGCACAGACCCAGAAACTTACACGAGGTCATGAAAGGTACTATATAAATTCAAGTAGTTATTTTTCTCACTCACCATAGAAAATAGGTGCAGCAGTAGGCCATTTGGCCATTCGAGCCTGCACCACCATTCAATAAGATCATGGCTGATCATTCCCTCAGTACCCCTTTCCTGCTTTCTCTCCATACCCCTTAATCCCCTTAGCCGTAAGGGCCATATCTAACTCCCTCTTGAATATATCCAATGAACTGGCATCAATAACTCTGTGTGGCAGGGAATTCCACAGGTTAACAACGCTCTGAGTGAAGAAGTTTCTCCTCATCTCAGTCCTAAATGGCTTACCCCTTATCCTAAGACTGTGTCCCCTGGTTCTGGACTTCCCCAACATTGGGAACATTCTTCCCGCATCTAACCTGTCCCGTCCCGTCAGAATCTTATATGCTTCTATGAGATCCCCGCTCATCCTTCTAAACTCCAATGTATAAAGGCCCAGTTGATCCAGTCGCTCCTCATATGTCAGTCCTGCCATTCTGGGAATCAGTCTGGTGAACCTTCGCTGCACTCCCTCAATAGCAAGAACGTCCTTCCTCAGATTAGGAGACCAAAACTGAACACAATATTCCAGCTGAGGCCTCACTAAGGCCCTGTACAACTGCAGTAAGACCTTCCTGCTCCTATCCTCAAATCCCCTAGCTATGAAGGCCAACATACCATTTTTGTCTTCTTCACCACCTGCTGTACCTGTATGCCAACTTTCAATGACTGATGAGCCATGACACCCAGGTCTCATTGCACCTCCCCTTTTCCTAATCTGCCGCCATTCAGATAATATTCTGTCTTTCGCGTTTTTGCCCCCAAAGTGGATAACCTCACATTTATCCACATTATACTGCATCTGCCATGTATTTGCCCACTCACCTAACCTGTCCAAGTCACCCTGCAGCCTCCTAGCGTCCCCCTCACAGCTCACACCGCCACCCAGTTTAGTGTCATCTGCAAACTTGAGCTATTGCATACATTTTTCACTGGTTCTCCATAAACCTTAATGCAAGTTTCTTCTCCATCATACACACTTTTATGCATCACCAATATTTTGGTGTGGCTTGCACACATCATTCCTTTACTCATGTCTAATATAGTATAGGCTATGGAGGATGATGGAACAAAACATACACGTCAGGGTGGGCAGAAGCTGTTCGTAAGATGCTGCATCATGGCGATTGAGGGAAAAGATGAGGCGGAAGAGTGACTTAGAGGAGCACAATGTGTAGGACCAGAAGAAAGCAAGGGATTGGGTTTGAATTGTTGGAGGAGGCAGGTTGCAACCGTAGGGGAGGAAGTAGATTACGGAATATTTGGTGGGATAGTGACCTGGGAGAGCGTGGCTGGGTTCTTGTAGCATTAATGGGGATGGGGGAGCACTCCGGGTAGAAGGACTCGAGGGGAATCTGAAAATTGGGAGGAGTTAGGAGATTAGGGATATGGGGGTGGAGGGGTGTACCTCTATCCTACAGCCTCTATGCAAATGCTTGGATTGTGTAGAGTTGGGAGCGAAGAGTACTGGTATGCAGGATCATGGGAGCCACCAGGGCCATGGGAGCAATAGGGTGGACAATGCTGTCGAAATACTGGGGATAGGTAGACTAGAAAGTGCCTGGGTTAGGTCAGCACTAAAGGGAGGAACACTTTTTGCTTAGGAACAATCTACCAACCCATCAATTGTTTTCGATAATGACTACAATATATTGTTTCACTGATTGCAGTACTCATGCCTAAACGCTTTTTCCACAGGACAGAAAGTAAATGGACAGTGAGAGACTTTGTAAATTTCATTCTCTAAAACTGGTAATCTAGCTTTCACTACACAATTTACGTAGCTAAAGAAAAAAAATTAATGGAGGTAACTAATATACAATATTTCATAAATCTCTCTGAATTATGCATTAGTTTGAAACACCCCATACACTCTCCTGCCTGCTTCATTCAGACAAGACGCCGGAGAAACTAAAAAAAATATGAAACAATGCCCTTACCTTTTAAATTCAACCAATGTTAACATGTAAAAACAAAGGTTGACAACTGCCAGACCTGTAGCAAAACAAACATGAAACATGCATGTTTCTGGACAAACCAGCATACATAAAATTGCACTAAGATAATCAAGTTTTAGAAATTGACATTCCATTATTACAGTACGAGATAGAGGGAAAGAACATGTAGGAAAACTAACATTTGCAGAAATTATGCCACTTAGGTGTATCGATAAAGTGCCACATAAAAGGTTACTGCACAAGATGAAAGTTCATGGGGTTGGAAGTAATATATTAGCATGGATAGAGGATTGACTAACTAACAGAAAACAGAGAGTCAGGATAAACTGGTTTTATTCCAGTTGGCAAACAGTGACTGGCGGGGTGCCGCAGGGATTGGTGCTGGGGCCTCAACTATTTACAATCTATATGAATGACTTGGATGAAGGGACCGAGTGTAATGTAGCCAAGTTTGCTGATGATACAAAAATGGGTGGGAGAACAAATTGTGAGGAGGACACAAACAATCTGCAAAGGGATATAGACAGGCTAAGTGAGTGGGCAAAAATTTGGCAGATGGAGTACAATGGGGAAAAATGTGAGATTATCCACTTTGACAGAAAAAATTGAAAAGCAAATTATAATTTAAATGGAGAACAATTGCAAAGTGCTGTAGTACAGAGGGACCTGGGAGTCCTTGTGCATGAAACATAAAAAGTTAGTATGCAGGTACAGCAAGTAATCAGGAAAGGCAAATGGAATGTTGGCCTTTATTGCAAGGGGGAGAGAGTATAAAAGCAGAGAAGTCCTGCTACAACTGCATAGGGTATTGGTGAGGCCACACCGAGTACTGCGTACAGTTTTGGTCTTCATATTTAAATAAGGATATACTTGCATTGGATGCAGTTCAAAAAAGGTTTACTAGGTTGATTCCGGAGATGAGGGGGTTGACTTATGAAGATAGGTTGAGTAAGTTGGGCCTATACTTATTGGAGTTCAGATGAGAGAGGTGTGATCTTACTGAAACATAAGGTAATGAGGGGGCTCGACAAGGTGGATGCAGAGAGAATAGTTCCACTCATAGGGGACACTAAAATGAGGGGGCATAGTCTCAGAATAAAGGGCTACCAATTTAAAACTGAGATGAGGAGGAATTTTTTCTCTGAGGGGTGTAAATCTCTGGAATTCGCTGCCCCAGAGAACTGTGGAGTCTGGGTCAGTGAATATATTTAAGGCAGAGTTAGACAGATTTTTGAGCAATAAGAGAATAAAAGGGTTATGGGAAGCAGGCAGGGAAGTGGAACTGACTCCATGATCAGATCAGCCATGATCTCATTAAATGGCGGAGCAGGCTCGAGGGGTCAAATGGCTTACTCAGGCTCCTATTTCTTATGTTCTTAACCTTACTGCTGTAAGCAGCATCTAAATATCTAGAGGTGATCACTTTATTACAAATAAAACTGTTGCTGTCTTGTGAATAATGCACTACATTTTCAAATAATTGAGTGGGAAGAAAGAATTTCTTTGAGAATAAATAACAACCCTGAGGCACATCATCTCATTTCTTCCTCAAATTGCAGACTATACTAAACCAATAGGAGGTGGGGGATTCAGCAACAGACCAATAAAAGGAGTTAGATAAAATCTGCAAATGGGTAAATCAGTGGAAAATAAAATTCAATGCAAGCAAATGCAAGTTTCTGCATGCTGGAAAGAAAAATGAATTTCACAAGTATACGACTGATGGGGTGAAAGGGCAGTGGGGAGGTGAACGGGATCCAGGCATAATGGTAGATTACAAAAATAAAATACTGCAGATGCTGGAAATCTAAAATAAAAACAGAAAATGCTGGAAATAATCAGGTCAGGCAGCATCTGTGGAGAGAGAAACAGAGTTAACCTTTCAGGTCAATGACCCTTCATCAGAATTAGAAAAAGATATAACCGGTTTTAAGCAAGTACAGAGGCAAGGAATCCCTGGGGAAGGAAGGAGCAAAAGGGAAGGTCTGTGATAGGGTGGAAGGCAGGAGAGATTAAATGACAAAAGGGATGATGGCGCATGGCAAAAGACGATGGTAAAGGGACAAGCAAAGTAACAAATATTAATTAATGAGAAATTACACTAACTATTGGCTTGTATAAAGTAAAATAACTGCAGTTGTTTCCAAAATTGTGGTTTATCGAAATATTTCCACCATTATCATCCAAGTCTTGAAAGAATGCAAGGTTTTTTTTCTCCACTTCTATTGTTTTAATAAACCTCAATTCGGGAAAATGATACTAGCACATTAAAAATGCAATCATATTACTTTTATACAAACCTGTGTAGAATTGTGAATTTTTAGCATAAGCATGTTACAAGTTTAATAAGGACGATTGTAACAGATGTTGAACTACTCATGTGTTAAAATGTAGTCGGCCAGTAGGTAAATGCACAGACCCCTGCGATACTTAACGATACAAGAGCCCAAGTTCAATCTCCAGCACTACCGAATAATCCTGCGGATGTGTGTGGATGTTGCAAGAGCAGCACAAGACTTTGTTGTCAGTTCCCTATGGATAAATCATGTTCCAATGAGCATTTGGCCAGCTTGATCATTATAGTCTTCAGTCTTATTAATTATTTTTGTTGGGAGTCGATTTCAATTATCCACTGTTCTAAAGGAAACCTTTCTTCTAATTTCACTGTCGGCTTCTGTACTCAAGTTCTACAGTATGCTTATCACAGTCCAAATTAAATACTTGCACACATCCTCATTATCTATGCCCATTATCTTTACTACTTGAATAACTCCTCGTGCCACACAACTGCCAGGCAATGACCATCTCCAACAAGCGAGAGTCTAACCACCTCCCCTTGATATTCAACGGCATTGCCATTGCCAAATCCCCCACCATAAACATCTTGTGGGGGGGGGGGGGTCATCATTGACCAGAAACTTAACTGGACCAGACACATAAATACTGTGGCAACAAGTGCGGGTCAGAGGCTGGGTATTCTGCGGTGTCTCACCTCCTGACTCCACAAAGCCTTTCCACCATCTACATGGCACAAGTCAGGAGTGTGATGGAATGCTCTCCACTTGCCTGGATGAGTGCAGCTCCAACACTCAAGAAGCCTGCTTGGTTAGCACCCCATCCACCACCTTCAACATTCACTCCCTCCACCACCAGCGCACCGTGACTACAGTGTATACCATCTACACGATGCGTTGCAGCAACTCGCCAAGGCTTCTTCGGCAGCACCTCCCAAACTCGCGACCTCTACCACCTAGAAGGACAAGGGCAGTAGGCATATGGGAGCACCATCACCTGCAAGTTCCGCATCAAATTACACACCATCCTGACTTGGAAATATATCGCTGTTCCTTCATCGTCACTGGGTCAAAATCCTGGAACTCCCTCCCTAACAGCACTGTGGGAGTACCTTCACCACAAGGACTGCAGCGGTTCAAGGCAGCAGCTCACCACCACCTTCTCAATGGCAATTAGGGATGGGCAATAAATGCTGGCATTGCCAGCGATGCCCACATTATGGAACAAATAAAAAAAATCCTCTCTAATGAAAATAACTTCTTTCAGTCTCTCTTCATAACTTAGACCTTCAAGCCCTAGAAGCATCCTTGTTACTGGTCTAAGAATTCTCTACCCCCAACGCTTCAATGTCGTTCTGAAGGCAGGGTGTCCAAATGGTATACAATAATCCAAACTTGCTGTTAACTTTTCAACGTTAAACTGCATTCTGGTACTGGATTAGCCCAGGTACCTGCTCTGTCTTATTGAATACTTTCAGCATCTGGTTAGTAACTGTCCTAAACATTTTTCCCTTAATCATTATGTTCCGTCTTTGCTAGTGGGCCCTCTTTCATTATCACATGTATGTCTTTTTATCCACATTAGAAATGCATCTGTCATTCCTTCGTTGATAACACTTCGAATGTTAGCGGTTTTCTTGACATATGTTGACAACAGTCTTTGCTGTCCAATTTTGACTACATTTGATCAAGCTGTATTTGGCCATTTCCAAATGCCTCTCAATGGGCCCAAGTTTCCACATGATTTGTGCCTGATTTTTAGGAGCAACTGATGGAGAATGGACTATCTTAGAAATCGCAATTCTCCACATTTTTTTTCTGCAGTTCTAGTCAGGTAGAACAGTTCTACTTTGGAACAGAATTTTTTCTTCAAAAGGAGGCGTGTCCGGCCACTGACGCCTGATTTCAAAGTTTCCACAGTGAAAACATACTCCAAACTAAGTTAGAATGGAGCAAGTGAAGATTTTTGTAGAACTGAAAAAACCTGTTCTGCACATTAAAAAATCAGGCGCAGGTTACAAATTAGGCGTCCACAATGAGGTGGGGGGGGGGGGGGAAGGGAAGTCATTAAATTCTACAATAAATCCTTATTCATACTTCTACAAATATTATACAAATAAATCCAACCTGAATAAACATTTATAAGCAAAGATTAAATAAACCATCTTCCGACCTGTGTGAAGGCACGGAGAATGCTGCAGTCAGCCTGAGGTGCCAGCTCTTCCCGCCGGGGGGGGGGGCGGTTGGGAGGCGCCCGTTCTTCCCGTGGGGGAGGGGGGGCAGTGAGAAGGCTGCAAGTGCTGATGGCAATGTGCTTTTATTAAAAAAATGTTCAAAAATTAAACAGCTACAAAGAACTACAAAAATGGCCGAGTGCCGATGTTTTTTTCACACTGCGCGTGCGCGAACGCTCCAACGTGCACGCGCAGCGTTGCCGGCAGGAAAAAAAACTAATTTAAATAGTACCCGCCCCCTCCCACTTACAAAATCGCTGCGAGTGTAGGCTCCACCCCCCTGGGCGCCGCGCCAGGCAGACAAGGAGCTGCAGGGCGCTCCAGAATCGGGAGTTTTTTTTTAGGCGCCGTTTTAGGCGTGAAAAACGGGCGCCCAGCTCGGAGGGGCGCCCGTTTTTTATCGTGTGGAAACTTTGACCCAATGAGTTAGCAATAAAGACTATTCAAGTCAAAAGGCAAATGAAATAGCAGACATGGTTTGTAGGACATTGTTAAAAGGGGAAAAGCGGCATGAACCCACAGTACAAAACTGCTCCTGATTTAGCACTAATTGTCAAACTCAATGATAGAGGATGTCGAATTTGTACATTTATAGATTATGCAGTTAACAAAAGGTTAGCAAATAAATGTAACAGTTTCATCATAATATTTGCCCAATGCAGTTAAACCTGGAACAGTTTAACACTGGAAAATCAAAAGCATACTCAACCACCACTTCTGCTGAACATTGGCCAATGCATCTTGCTCAAAAATGCTATTTTTGTCCGAAGACCTTCTTAGGGTTTTAACTCTTTCTGATCACCATAGCCTAAAGCTAGTGCTTATTTTTTATTACTTCACTTTTTTGAAAATCACAGTATTTAAACATTCTATCGTTGCAGCTTTTAGCTGAGTTTTCTACAAGATTCATATGTTCATACAGAACCACTTTCACTTTAGAACTATTCACAGTACATGCCTGCACCTTAAGTTTTCAACTCTGATGTGAAAGTGGAAAACAGGAAGTGTTCAGATGTGCCCCAGAAAACCACTGCATCAGAACAGTTTATTACACAAATTCCTTTCAACAATGAGCAGCACTAAAAGGCAACAGGTCTCTACCAATGTGTAAATTAAAACATGGCAGTTTTCTTAACTCTTGTAACTACCCCAATTTCATTTCAACAACTTAATTTTCAATTTCAAAACAACATTATTAATTCATAATTGAAGCACTCCATGATCAGTGCACACCTAATAAACAAAGGCATAAAATATTAAAGAATTAATTTAGACATTATAGAACATAACACATTTGTGTCTTGCACGACACAGTAATCGTAAACATACCAAATTAATGACATCACAAACTTAACATAGCCCAATGAGTGATATGCCAGAGCCCACCTCTGAATTTCACTGAATTTGAAAATTACAGCATGAAAATTGACAAGTTACTGCCTCCATAAACAACAGTACAAATTATATAAACTCAACCTGCATCATCCCTTCCTTGCTTGGCATGCCAAATATTGACTGGCTGCATCTATGATGTGACAAAGTCAGTCTTCAGAGGTCTGGCGCTATTGTGCTTGATGTCTATCTAAATTGTTAAATGTGGTGCCTAACATGTAACTAAAGCATAACAAGTACAAAAAGTGCCAGGTTGAATCCTGATCTATTTTCAGTTAGTTGATATCATCTCAGCATGGCAGCAGAGCAGTACAACTGGTTTCAGTGCCCACAGTTACAGGCAAGGAGGCAAATATATAAACCAGTTCTTGTCCTGATGAGATGCACGTGATGTGCAGATACTGTATTGTGCTTGCTGGCGGGTTTGGATATTTGTGGGTAGATAGGTAAAATAACAAGTATTGCCTAAGCTCACAAAAGAACATAATGTTCATAGACAAAATACTGCAAGGTTGCCAATACCCAAAGTAGTAGTATGAGTCAATACCTTCAGGAGACAAGTGGAGAAAAACTGGAAAGAATTTGAACATTTGATTGTGAGAAAAGCAGCATCTAAAGAAGTTTCCTTTCCAATCTAGGCGAGACTCGACTCCAAATAAAGACAGTGAGAAAAGGAAAACAAGAACTAACTGTGCCTCTAGCAAAGCTGTTCCAGTACAGCAACAACACTAACATCTATCAGACTAATTGGAAAATTGCCCAGGTATGTCCTGTCCACAAAAAGCAGGATAAATCCAATCTTGCCAATTACCACCCCATCAGTCTACTCTCAATCATCAGCAAAGTGATGGAAGGTGTCCTTGATAATTTCTAATTTTTCAGCTTTTCTCTGTGTTCCAAGTGAAGTTATGCCTTGATGGGAAACAACAGGGACACAGTGAGTGACAGTTAACAGAAACAACTTTAACAGGACATCATAGATTCATAGAATAGTGCAGCACAGAAGGTGTCCATGAATCTGTATCTACCACCCTATCAGGCAGTGCATTCCAAATCTTAGGTACTCATTGTGTAAAAGTTTTTCCTCATAGGAAGAATGTGAAAGGCCGAGAGGATGCAGATGAGATTTACCAGAATGGTTCCAAGGATGAGGGATTTTAGCTACAAGGTTAGGGTGGAGAAGCTGGGGTTGTTCCCCTTGGAGCAAAGGAGGTCGAGGGGAGATTTGATAGAGGTGTACAAGATTATGATCAGTTTAGATAAGGTAGACAATGATAAGCTGTTCCCATTAGCTGATGGTACAGGACTATGGGATACAGATTTAAAGTTTTTGACAAGAGATGCAGGGAGGATGTGAGGAAGAACCTTTTTACGCAGCGAGTGAACGACCTGAAACTCGCTACCTACGATGGTGATGGAAGCTGAGACAATCAATGATTTCAAAAAGGATGTTGGATAGGCACTTCAGGGAAATAAACTTGCAGGGCTACGGGGATAGAGCAGGACTGGGACTGACTGGATTGCTTTACAGATAGCCAGCATGGACTCGATTGGCCAAATGGCCTCCTTCTGTGCTGTAATATATGATTCATGTCACCTCTTCCAATCGCTTTAAATTTGTGCCCCCTCGTTATCGACACTTCAGCCATTGGAAACAGTTTCTCTATTTACTTTATCTAAACCAGTCATGATTTTAAACACCTCTATCAAATCTCCTCTTAGCCTTCTCAACTCTAAGGAGAACAACCCCAGCTTCTCCTATCTATCCACATAACGAAGTCCTCATCCCTGGAACCATTCCAGTAAATCTCTTCCGTATCCTCTCCAAAATCCTTCACATCCTTCCAAAAATGTAATGCTCACAAATGCACACAGTACTCCAGCTGAGGCCGATCTAGTGTTTTGTGTCGGTTTAGCATAACTTCCAGACTTTTGTACTCTATTTATAAAGCCCAGAATTCCATATGCCTTATTAACTGCTTTGTTAACCTGTCCAAGCACCTTCAAAGATTTGTGCACTAATATCCCTGGACTCTGTTCTTGCACCGCTTTAAAATGGTACCATTTAGTTTTATGTCTCTCCTCATTCTTCCTACAAAAATGTATCGCCTCACACTTTTTCACGTTAAATTTCATCTGCCATTCCACCAGTCTGTCTGTCATATCTTGGAGTCTTTTACCATCTTCCTCACTGTTTACTACACTTTCAAGTTTTGTGTCATCTCCTAATATTGAAATTGTACCCTAGGCTCCCAAGTCATTAATGTATGAGACAAACTGCAGTGGTCCTAGTACTGAACCGTGGGAACCACCACTATATACCATCATCCAGTTTGAAAAGCAGTCATCACAACTCTGTTTTCTATCCTTTAGCCAATTTTGTATCCATGTTGCTGCTGCCCCTTTTATCCCATGGGCTTCAACTAATGTGCTCAAGTTTCGGCCTGAGTTGCTCCTATTTATTTGGAGCAACTAGTTTAGAATGGAGCATCTTAGAATTTGCAATTCTCGGCATTTATTTTGCTCCAGTTCTAGTGAGTTAGAATAGTTTCATTTTAGAACAGTTTTTTTCCAAAAGGGGGCGTGTCCAGCCACTTACGCCTGTTTTGCAAGTTTAGGCAGCAAAAACTTACTCCAAACTAACTTAGAATGAAGTGTAGATTTTTGTACGCTCAGCAAACCTTGCCGACACTTATAAATCAGGCGTAGGGAATGAGAGATGGGGGGGGGGGGGGGGGGGGGTTTACAAACATTAAACTATTCACTTTTATAAATAAAGAGCCATCATCAATAATAAATGATAAATAAATCAATAAATCAAACAACATTTTTTTTAATTATTAAAAAAATAATTTTTTAAAAATCAATAAAAAATTAAGTTTTGACTCACCTACTGCAGCACTGGGAGCCCTCCAACAGCGTGCTGGGATGGTGTCCCCAGTGTCTCTCTCTCTCTGTCAGTGTCTCTGACAGCGAGCGGTAAGGGGAAGAGAGAGAGGGAGGGGATGGAGGGGAAGAGAGGAGAGGAGGATGGGGGGGGTGGGAGGAAGAGAGAAAGGGGGGGGGAAGAGAAATGGGGGGGGAAAAAGAGAAAGGGGGGGGAAGAGAAGGGAGGGGAAGAGAAAGGGGGGGGGGGGAAGAGAAAGGGGGGGGGGAAGAGAAAGGGGGGGGGGGGAAGAGAAAGGGGGGGGAAGAGAAAGGGGGGGGAAGAGAAAGGGGGGGGAAGAGAAAGGGGGGGGAAGAGAAAGGGGGGGGGAAGAGAAAGGGGGGGGGGGAAGAGAAAGGGGGGGGGGAAGAGAAGGGGGGGGGGAAGAGAAAGGGGGGGGGAAGAGAAAGGGGGGGGGAAGAGAAAGGGGGGGGGAAGAGAAAGGGGGGGGAAGAGAAAGGGGGGGGGAAGAGAAAGGGGGGGAAGAAGAGAAAGGGGGGGAAGAAGAGAAAGGGGGGGGAAGAAGAGAAAGGGGGGGGAAGAAGAGAAAGGGGGGGAAGAAGAGAAAGGGGGGGAAGAAGAGAAAGGGGGGGGAAGAGAAAGGGGGGGGGAAGAGAAAGGGGGGGGAAGAGAAAGGGGGGGGGGAAGAGAAAGGGGGGGGAAGAGAAAGGGGGGGGGGAAGAGAAAGGGGGGGAAGAGAAAGGGGGGGAAGAGAAAGGGGGGGAAGAGAAAGGGGGGGGGGAAGAGAAAGGGGGGGGAAGAGAAAGGGGGGGAAGAGAAAGGGGGGGGAAGAGAAAGGGGGGGGAAGAGAAAGGGGGGGGAAGAGAAAGGGGGGGGGGAAGAGAAAGGGGGGGGAAGAGAAAGGGGGGGGGGGAGAGAAAGGGGGGGGGAAGAGAAAGGGGGGGGGGAAGAGAAAGGGGGGGGGGAAGAGAAAGGGGGGGGAAGAGAAAGGGGGGGGGGAAGAGAAAGGGGGGGGAAGAGAAAGGGGGGGGGGAAGAGAAAGGGGGGGGGAGAGAGGGGGGAAGAAAAGAGGGGGGAGGAAGAAATGAAGGGGGGGCGGGGGGGGGGAAGAAATGAAGGGGGGGGCGGGAGAAAGAGAAGGGGGGCAGGGGGAAAAGAGGCTGAACGAGCCGGAATGGGCCCGCCGCCACTTCGGGCGGGGCCCATCCCCAGCGAGATGCCGGGCCCCGCAGACAACGACGGGGTTGGGGGGGGGGGGGGGGGCAAGAGGCTGAACGGGAGAGGGAGCCAGTGTCCCGATTCAGGCAGGGCTCGGGTCGGGCCCCTCCCACGCAGCCTCGGGGTCGAGGAGCTACTGCACATGCGCGCGCACTCTAGCACCCATGTGCAGAGGTCCTGGCACGGCTTTCAGTGCTGAGATCTGGCTCCGCCCCCGACCCCTTGTGCTGCGCCACGCCGAGCACGAAGACGTCCTGATGAGACCAGAAAATCACACGGCATGTTTTTGGTGTCCTATTTATTCCAGAAAGTCACCGCACCTTATGGAGATGCCCCGTTTTTCCAGAGGACGCAAACTTGGGCCCAATATGTGGTACTTTATCAAACACCTTTTGAAAGTCCATATACACAACAGCAACTGCACTGGCCTCATCCACTCTCTGTTACCTCATCAAAAAACTCAATCAATTACGAGTTGCCCTCACCACACCAATGCTGGCTCTCCTTTATTAGTCAATGCTTGTCCAAGTGGCTGTAAATTTTCTCCCGGATTATTGTTTCTGTAAGCATTCCCACCACCGACGTTAAACTGACTGGCCTGTAGTTGCCAGGTTTATCCCTTTCTCCTTTTTTTAAAAAAGTCTTGAGCTATAGTCGAATTAACTTCAATTGAACCAAAGCACCAACAAGAGAAAATCTGACTAAGTCATGGTAAAGCCAAGAAGAGTACTGGCATTTTATGATTACAATGAGTTGTGCCTCCTCTTTTCTGCTATGAAAAGATATATATATATATATATAAAATAGAAAGCATGAACGAACTTTACTCTGGTTAAAATGTGGAACTCTGCTTCATGGAGTGGTTGAGACTAATAGCATAGATGCATTTAAGGGGAAATTAGATAAGTGCATGCGGGAGAAAGGAATAGAAGGATATGTCGACAGGTTGAAATGAAATAAGGCAAGAGGAGGCTTAGATGGAGCATAAACAGCGATGGCCCGTTCCTGTGCTGTAAATTCAAAGCAACTTTTCTGGCTTTCCTGCTGGGGCAGCAAGATTGAAATGTTTTTGGTGATAACAGAAGGAAAAGAACAGTGGGTGACATCAGGGTCATTGGTCTTACCCATTGCAGGAACACGGTTGAATAATTTAACTGTTAAAAGATATTGGGCAAACTCCAGTCAGTTCCTCTGCTTGACTGGATGGATCACAAATCTCTCAATATGATTCAATAAATAGCACCCCCGCCCCCACACAAATCTTTGTTAGCACTGTAATCCTTAAAGAGGTTGAGTAGAAAAAAAAGTGTGCAGTACAAATTACTGCATCAAAATGTTCTTGCAGAAATAGGCATTCCAATCTATTTTACTGCAGATTTCCAGAATTTACATTTTCTCCCAATGCATTCAATCGCACTTACTGGATTTACAATGATGCAATTTTTTGTGCATGCTCGTTAATCCAGACCGTGAACCATTGCCACGAGTTACTGCTGGTTTACTCAACCCCTTAAAGGGATTTCAGTAATAATAAAGATTTTTGGGGGAAAGAGGAAAAAGTTGGTGGGGCTGTTTATTGAATTATATTGAGAGAGATTTGTGATCCATCTGGTCAATCCCAAGGGACTGACTGGAGTTTGCCTGCTGTCACCTATTAATAGTCACATAATTCCTGCCCCCACCCCCCCTGCCCACCCAGCCCAATTCCTGCAATGGATAAGACCTATTGGCCAAGATGTAGCCCTCTGATCTTTTTCTTCTATTATCATGAAAAACATTTCAATAAAAGGAAAACTGACTGTGCCCACTATCTAAACCACAGTTGCTTTCACAACAGAAGACAAAAAGCAGTTTCTGTGCATTCTTCTATCTGGAAGAGGGGACTTCCCTCCCCACGCCACCCCCCCAAAAAAAAAAGTGGAGCAAAGGTGGAAAGAAAACCTGATTAAAAAAAACAATTTAGTTTGAGAGGATAAAAATTCAGTGCTGAGCCCCTTTTAGCAAAAATCAAAAATGGTTCAGTTATAAATTAAACATAATCCTTGAAGCCAGATATTCAATACCAGATTTGATTTTATCCTGAAGAACTACTTGCTGTTCTCTTCACTGTTTATTTTACAATTCAAACCGAAAAGTGGCGTCTTATTTTCCAAAATTATGACAACCGAAGTGCACTCATTGCTTTGTTATCCCTATAAAACAAATCGCAAACTAAATAAGGAAATCAGTAGTGTTTTTTTTTTAAATCCGAGTGAATTGATTCCCTGCCCAAAAATATCCGTCATAAACAAAATGAAGGAAACCATATTTGAAATACAAATGTCTATTAAATATACAGAAAAATGATGTACTCCATTGAGTTAGTATACTGCTAAATATTCAAACTCAAATATTAAATAATTAGGTTTTATTCTTATGAATGCAATAGATATTAAAATTCTCATTCCACATACCTCACAAAGCAAATTGGGACTTCAAAAACAGCTCTTTTGCAACACCATAAGGGATGAAATGAGAATTTCAAAAATGTAACTACATTTTGTTGTTCAAGATCAAATTTACAATCTGTGTCTACAAATATGACCATCAAAAGTGCTACAAAGACGGGAGAATCTCCCTGTTCAACTGCCAATTGATACCACCTTGTTTTATAGCTTTCATAAATATCCCACCAACTGTTACAAGAAACGCCAGTCTAAAGTTTGACTAAAAATAAAGCTGCAGCACAAATCTTTAACCACAGTCTCCACACTTCAAAGTAGTCAGTTTATTAGCAAAAACAATTTTGGTTCCTTCATACTAAAATGCTAAGCATATAGAAATCTGAGACAAAGAACTTTGCTTACCTATCAAAATACACAGGTCAGTCTGCTGGACATACACACAAGGCAAAGCACTGCAGTGACCTACAAAAGCCTCTGCAATTTTCTATCTGGATAATTATGCTACAGCTGAACGGATGCTCTGATTCAACTATAATGAAAAAGACAATCTGCTCTGGTGCCTGTGAGGAAAGCCTAATCTCTGATATTAGTGTCAGACAAAACTGCAAATTTATCAGTCTGATAAGCACAAGATAAACCTACATAAATACAGATTAAGAGTAGCCTCAATATACTCCCTATTGTGTTTAGATATCTGTTCACCTCTGAACCCTTTGTTGACCAAGAGAACAGGAACTCAGTCAGACACAGAGCAAATTATTTCACATTTGCAAGATACAAGTCAAAATAATTTACATTATGCAATGAAAACATTTTAAAACTTTGAAAGATTTACCTCAGCAGTGCAAATAGTCACACTTCAATGCAGTCAGTGTTTAAAAACATGACCATATTAAAAATCCGTCAGGATGCATTCTGAATTTCATAGTACCGGTACTGTTCTCAATCACTGCTCCTTCCCCCATCAGAAAATCTAGGAAGTTCTAATCCAAGCACAGATTCTGTGTTTGTATGTTAGTTGTGTACAGATAAGAACCCACGAACAAATAAAAACAGATTCTTCCCAACTGTATACAATAACAATTTGCATTTATATAGAGCCTTCAAAGTAGAAAAACATTTCAAGATGCTTCAGAAAGGCTTAATTAGGAAAAAAAAAGGTGCATATAGTGCTGGAAAAAATATTCTTACAGAACACATTTCTTCCATGCTGACTGAAAGCAAAAATACTGAACAGTTTCAAGCAATAAGATTGCAAAAAAAGGGATTTTGAAGGCTCTTGATTAAAGCTCAAGTGATTTACAGACATCATTTGAGCATCTCAACTGCAGCTTACTCCAAAACATTAATTTAGAAAAAATAAACATACTGTCACAAAATGAAAATAATCCCGATTCAACATGGCTCTGAAAATTATATTGGCTTAAGAAAAATGTTAGCATCACAATCAATGCAGAACAGTTGATTACACAATACACAACTAAAATAAAAGCAGTGAGCCTATTATATGCCATTTATATAACATTGAATGCTAAATAATAGTTACATTGCAGAATCTCTTTTCTTTCAGCAAACAATTTGTATAAACCCTTATACACCAAAATCATGTATTTTTTCTCCCCCAGTGTGACCTTTGGTTTTCTCTCCTGTCGGCAGTGACAGAGACTGAGAGAGAGTTTTATGAGCTAAGTACCATAGAGCTGATGGCATCCAAATGACCATTTTTCATTTAGAAATCTTAGGCAATAAATGTCTGCAAGCTATTTGACAGGAGGGGAATTACACATACAACAAGCATAACAAGTAATGCAGGAACCACACCCAGAGCATGAAGGTAACTAGCAGTCCAGAACCTTTTTCTGCAATCTCTCACAACCTAGACATCCTCAATAGACCAATCCCAAGAAGGTAGTGAGCCAACTTGGAATACAGCTACAAGCGGACATGTTTTCTTCCATTTGATTGGACACCACAAAGTCTCGCAGAAGGTAACAAACCAATCACAACATCCCGTACAATGTAAAAAGCCTTGAATTTATATAACGCCTTTCATAACCACTAGTTTTACAGCCAATGAACTACTTTTGAAGTGTAGTCACTGTTGTAATGTAGGAAATGCGGCAGCTAATTTGCGCACTGCATGATCTCACAAACAGCAATGTGATAAATACTGCCTAGGACATCGGCGATAACTCCCTTGGTCTTCAAAGTAGTGCTACAGATCATTTACATCCACCCGAGAGCAGACAGGGCCTCAGTTTAAGGTCTCAAACGAAAGATGGCACCTCTGAGTGCAGCACACTCTCAGTATTGGAGTGTTAGCCTAGATTTTTCTACTCAAGTCCCTGGAGTGAGACTTGAACCCACAACCTTCTGACTCAGTGCTACCAACTGAACCATGGCTGACACAAGTGAAATCAACACCCTGAATAGTACCTCTAAACTATCCTGAACCTCAATAGTGCACAGCTTCCAGTGTGTACTCACTATCTCAATCTATTTTCCTGTAAGTACTATGACAAAACTATAAATATTTAAACAAAACATATGCACGTGCTTTTTGAATCGAACAACAGCCTCGATCGGTTGAGATTACAATGACATTTTGAACCAACTCAAAAGAAATTGAAGTGTTCATTTTTGCTAGCTTGTAATAGCAGAAACACTTCAACAGAAATTTTGCAACCCATCACTTTTTAAAATGGGTAAGTTTGATGTGCAACTCAAAAAAATAATGTATACACACAAGCACGTACAGCAGAAGTTGATACTACTTGACAAGAAATTAGAAAATGCTGCATGCATTACTTTCAAAGACAAAACATTTCTGGAACTATAAATTTACACAACAAATCAAAAATCTACTGAAAATATAGGATTCTTTAATCTGAATTATAAGCTTCCTAGATACTATACATGCTAAAGAATTAAAATGAATTCTCTCTACCTCCACAGATCCCGACCATTAGTTTACTGACCTCATTGAGCTGTTTTACGCCAATCCAACATTAAGTCTCTGTAATGCTTCAACAGTCTGCCAGGCTATCCATCTGTGCCAGTAAATAATGACAGCAATACGCTAGATACGAAATATTTCCTGTTCAACAAAAATGATTGAATTTCAAAATTTAACATAAATAGTGTATGTAAACACTATCACACAATTGTTTGAATTTAAAAAAAATTTGTTTTGGTATCTTTATTAAAAAGGTGCATTGAGTACCAACAAATTTGCAAACTGCAGCATTTAAATGTAACCCATTACAAAAATGAAGCTTAAACCGGAATTTGTGGTGGGTCATCACAGCAAACGAGCAGCGTTCGCCATTATTACCCTACTGAAACTGACAGAAACTTCAGGATGTAGCACATACGCATCTAAACGTGGAAATCTGAAGTTGCGATCAGTCATGCATTGCTACGATACTGGCTGCGCTGTGCCCCTCCATAGTCGGCAATCTGTGTAATCAGGGAAATCAGTGAAACTGATGAAAACCTGGACTTTTCCGCAGTAATATCGCTGTTAAATACCCCATTAAAAAAGTTAACTTTTGTTGGATTGGGTGTAACTGAGGTTTTAATAGTGTACTGACTGCTAAACAAACGTTATGAGCCAAAAAAACTAATTTTAATTTTGTAGAATGTCAAATTTATCCAGTATAATAAAAACTCCAATTTTTAGAAAAAGTTTGTTCATTTTTTATTTCAGATTTACCATTTCCCCATACGAGAGCCCCAATCTTCAATGTGCTCTAATATTTTAAGTCAGAATAAAAGCAACTTCTTCACTTCCTGGTTCCCCGTCTGAGAATTCTGCATTATGATTGGCTGCTTATGTAGCTTGTTGACGTCACAGCAGAGCGGACTCGGAATTCCCCACTATTCTACACTGATCTCAATTGAACGTCAAAAAAAAACTTTGCCACCGAGATTGCGAGATCTCTGTGCGCAACTTTCTTCAGGGCCAGCGGCGAATACCATTCCTTCAATGCTCACTACACATTACAGGCAATTATGTTTTACATTCTATATGAGCTTGCAACAAAGCTTTAACTACTTCATTCGCACTATATGACATTCCAAGTTGTACGATTGGCTTGCATAGGATATACAGCACAGAAACAGGCCATTCGCGCAAACAGCCCATGCCGGTAGGTATGCTCCACTCAAGCCTTCTCCCGTCTTTGCCTATCAGCATAACCCTCTATTCCCTTCTCCTTCATATGCTTATCTAGCCTCCCCTTAAGTGTATGTATACTATTTGCTTCATCTACTCCCTGTGGTAGCAAGTTTCACATTCTCACCACTCTCTGGGTAAATAAGTTTCTTTTGAATTCCCTATTGATTTCTTGGTGACTATCTTATATGGATAGCCTCTAGTTTTGCTCTTCCTCACAAGTGGAAACACTCTGTCTACTTTAGCAAAGCCTTTCATAATTTTAAAGACCTCTATTATGTCACCCCTCAGCCTTCTCTGAGAAAAGAGACCCAGCCTGTTCATCCTTTCCTGATAGGTATACCCTCACATTTCTGGTATAATCCTCGTAAATCTTTTTTGCACCCTCTCCAGTGCCTCTATATCCTTTTTATAATATGGCAACCAGAATTGTACACAGTGCTCCAAGTGTGGACTAACCAAGGTTCGATACAAGTTTAACATAACTTCTCTACTTTTTAATTCTATCCCTGTCCCTCTAGAAAGGTTTGCTTATTTTATGTCGCTACTTTTAGTGATGTGTATTTGTACTCCTAGATCCTTTAGCTCTTCCGTTCCATTTAGATTCGTATTTTCTAAGTAATATGTGATCTTCCTTTTTCTTACCAAAATGTAATACAGGTTGGATCTCCCTTATCCGGCACCACCCCTCGTCCGGCACGATTCTGGTGGCCGGGGGCGCATGCGTAGAACCCCGACTTTGGGGGCTGCGCCGAGACTCAGCCTGCCAACACTTCGGGGCCGCTTGGGACACCGACTTCTCACTCTCGTGCCCCCGCGCTGACCTCCCTTTCTCTGGCACAGGCCAGGTCCAGAGGGTGTCAGATAAGGGAGGTTCAACCTGTACCTCATTTATCGGCGTTAAAATTAATTTGCCAATTATAGGGACTTCAACCTGTACCTCATTTATCGGCGTTAAAATTAATTTGCCAATTATAGGGACTTCAACCTGTACCTCATTTATCTGTGTTAAAATTAATTTGCCAATTATATACCCATTCTGCAAATGTCTTCTACATCATACATAATCTTTTTTGTTCTTCTAAAGAGTAGTGCACTTTCGCATGCATAATTACTTGGTCAAATGAACTATAAAATTCAAAATAAACTTACAATCCAAGATTAAACAATTTCACTATGAAGGATTTTGCTTCACAGAAATCTTTGATGCTTGATAACTAAATAAACTCTTTCTATTTCAACTGAAGTAGCAAGGAAAACCAGTAATCTAATTTGCTTAGCAACCAGCACAGAATGACCCATAGTTGTTATATAATTATAGAATGTTAAGAAAATGGCATTAGGGGTATAAGCAAAATAAGGTTTAAAGTGCCGGCTTCTACATTGGCTCAGCAAAAGGGGTAGAAGGTCTGTGACTGACTTCACATTCTAACATATTCCAGCATCAAGGACCCAGAGGCCTCTGATTCAACATTGATGTACCAAAATACTCGGATAACATTAAGGTACGTCCAGTCCGACAAGATAAGACTCTCAAAAGACTCTAAACAGACTTTTAGGTGCTACGTACGATCAGCAAATTCTAACCCAATGAGGTCATCCCAGTTAAGGTCTAAAGGTTGCCTTGAGATCTTGGTCTGTCAATCCAAAATATTACTAATAAGGTAACCCAATTAGAGATCGAGGGAGGTCGTACCAGGGCCGAGGGGGGGTGGGTGGGATGGGCAAAGGGATCTATGAAATGTATAAATGTACAATTTTGCTATTCAGGGAACATCTCCACTCACAGGCGGCTGTGATGAGAAGTGTTCCAGGACGTCCGTAATTAAAGATTGTTATACCTTGCCATCCGTCTCTGTCTAATACTTCGCGGGTTGGAACGAGCGTCGACCCTTTATATCAAAGGGCCCGTTTGTGGAAAGAGAAGCCTTCCCATTTTCCCCTTCAATAACCCAAAGTACAAAAAGGTTGAAAACAATAGACCAGTCAGCCCCATTAAACCCTGCCTCATTAGCTAGGCAATACAACTTCATGCACTTCCCAACCTCTGGCAATGCTAAATCTTCAGGAAAGCAAAAGAAGAAAAAATTGACAATTTTGGGGAAAACTCATAACTCCAATTCCAAAAGCAATCAGGCAAGCCCCTGGAAGTCACAAATGGCCATGAGACAGCTTGTCTAAATTATACACCCCCCTCCCCCCTCAATACATTGTCATATAATCCTCGCTGAAAAACTGGTCAAGTCCCTTGTTATGATAACATACTTACTAAACTGCCCTGATAGCATGCTATCAGAGAAAGAAGCTGAAGAAATACTTTCAAACACCTAATTAGATGCCTTCTAGTCCCATCCTGGTCCATTTTAAACATCTTATTGGAATCCACTACATTCAATCATTTTATAATCAGGAACATAGCATTGTCATGCTAAGTTGCATGATGCCATCACTAATGTTCAATCAGTAGTGTACACACATTCCATAACATGGTTCGGAAAATCAAAAATAGCATGATTATACCTCACCCTCCACATTTTTCCTTCCCTTTGCTCAGCATCCACTGTTTCTTTTTAATGCAAGATCCTGTGAGATGTTTTCCTGTACCCCACTAAAAAAAGCAGGGAGAGAAAACAGGGAATTACACACCAGTTAGCCTGACATCTATAGCAGGGAAAATGATAGAATCTATTATTAAGGATGTGCTAACAGAGCATTTAGAAAAGAAGATTGGGCAGAGTCAACATGGATTTATGAAAGGGAAATCATGTTTGACAAATCTGTAGAGTTTTTTGAGGTTGTAACCAGCAGAATAGATAAGGGGGAAACTAGTGGATGTGGTGTATTTGGATTTTCAGACAGAATTCGATAAGGTGCCATACAAGAGGTTATTAAGCAAAATTAGGGCTCATGGGGTAATATACTAGTATGGATTGAGGACTGGTTAAGGGACAGAAAGCAGAGAGTAGAAATAAACGAATAAAAACAGAAAATTCTGGAAATCTCAGTATCTGCGGAGAGAAAGCGGAGTTAAAGTTTCGGGTCGATGACCCCATTTTCAGGTTGGCAGACTGTAACTAGTGGGGTACTGCAAGGATCAGTGCTTGGGCCCCAGCTATTCACAAACTATGTCAATGATTTGAATAAGGGGACCAAATGTAATGTATCCAAGTTTGCTGATGATACAAAGCTGGGTGGGAATGCAAGTTGTGAGGAGAATGCAAAGAGGCCTCAAGGGGATATAGACAGGCTAAGTGAGTGGGCAAGAACATGGCAAATGAAATCTAATGTGGAGAAATGTGAAGTTCTCCACTTTGGTGGGAAAAATAGAAAAGCAGAGTATTTTTTAAATGGTGAGAGATTGGGAAATGTTGGTGTTCAGAAGAACCTGGGTGACCTTGTACATAAATCACTGAAAGTTAACATGCAGGTACAGCAAGCAATTAAGAAAGCAAATGTATGTTGGCCTTTATTATACGAGCATTTGAGTACAAGAGTAAAGACGCTTTACTGCAATTATATAGGACCCGAGTGAGACTGCACCTGGAGTAGGGTGTACAATTTTGCTCTCCTTACCCAAGGAAGGATATACTTGCCATAGAGGGAATGCAACGAAGGTTCACCAAACTGATCTTGGGATGGAGCTGGGGTGGGGGGGGGATTGTCCTATGAGGAGAGGTCGAATAGACTCGGCCTATATTCTCTACTTTAAAAGAATTAGAGGTGATCTCATTGAAACATACAAAATTCTTACAGGGCTTGACAGGGAAGATGCAGGGAGGATGTTTTCCCTGGCTGGGGAGTCTAGAACCAAGGGTCAGTCTCAGAATAAGGGGTCAGCACTTTAGGACAGAGAGAAGAAATTTCTTCACTCAGAGGGTTGTGAATCTTTGGAATTCTCTACCCCAGAGTGTTGTGGAGGCTCAGTCGTTGAGTATATTCAAAACAGAGATTGATAGATTTTTGGATATTAAGAGAATCAAGGGATATGGGGATAGTGCAGGCAAGTGGAGTTAAGGTAGATCAGCCATAATCTTATTAAATGGCGGAGCAGGCTCGAGGAGCCAAGTGGCCTATTCCTGCTCCTAATTCTTATGTTTTTATATATATGAGGATTGCTATAAAAATGAGACGGGCAGCTTAGAGTGATGAGCATTTGACAGTAAAAAGTTACACTACTGGCTCCACATCTCTGTGGTCACGCAATCATGCAAGTACAGATAGTTCTGTTCTCCAGTATTCAAGGTTTTTGCTATCATCAAAAACTTTATGAATGAAGCAAGCAAGATTGGAAAAGCATTTCAAATGGTCATAAAATATCTTTTGCTTCACCTTGAATAGAATGTGTCTCCTAATCTGGGATCCCAGATTTTAACACCCAGTGATCCTCATAGCTTCAAAATACTGACACAATCAAAGCTCACAGAACCAATTGCAACACTTGCGGCCTAATTCTCAAATGATTTTGTCACTCACAATAGCGAGTGCAATTTGCAGATTCCATGTGGAAACAATGAAAGAAACGGACAAGGCGCACAGTTGTATTGCTGAAAGCATTCTTGCCTTTCTGAAAAGTTTGGATTATATTTTCACTAAAATGGTAAATCTAGCTAGTTTTCATCTATACTTGATTAAAACAAATGGCCCGTTTTTATTGGTGAGCTGCATCCTGAAACTATCCTCCCTCAATCAGCCCTCAGCCATTCTACTACTGAAATCACCAAGTTTATATTGCAGGGCAATTTTACAGCAACCAGACCGACTTTGAAATAATGAGCAAGCTTGCATTTATGTAACTGTTCTGAAATGATATTTCTGATTATGCTTGAAGTCAGTATATCTTGCTCAATTGCTGAGGAAGATCTGCTTAAGTCAGCAACACAGAGATCACTTTGATTTTCATATAGAAGTGGTCTTCAACCACTCAATCCAGTGCAGTCATGTTTTCTGGTCACCTCTGCAAAAATGTTTATATTGCAGACTGAAGCAGCAGGGTCAAGGGAGTAACTGAAAAATCAACAATATTTGTGATGTGTGTAGCCATGACAGCAAAACTGCATTTACATCAGGAATTTGGAAGGGTAGGTGTGTCATCAAATACAAACCAATATAAATGGGGTTTTGTACATAACTAAATCACAGTACAAAGAGATAAATTTATTTTATTACAGGACAACATTGCCACAATTTCAAGTTCTTGGAACGGCCCAGAAAGCATAAAAATCAGCATCTAGCCAAATTAAATCTTATAATTTCAAAAGTATGATACACAATCATAAACGTTCCACTTCAGACATGACATTTTCTTTGCATTTATGATTATTGCAAGCAGAAACTGGCATTGCCTTGATGAAACTGTAGGTTACCACATTCTGCCATCAGTAAATGCAACAAAATATTTAATCTCATTTACTTCTTGGCTCTCATTTTTAAATCTGGCTACTGCCAACAGCTCATCTAAAAGACCTCTGATGGTTCAATACAAGTGTCACTCTACATTATGTGCTCTAGTCCTGGAATAGGATTTGAGGATTTGAAGCTTCAATATTCCAACTCTTAACCACAGTGTAATATAATAAAAGCAGTCAACTGACACAGAAGTGAGTGTTTTCCAAATTAAAATATCGCTATATTCTTTCTCGCAAATTAACTTTGCTACGCAATATTTCAAATTATTTGGAACAGAAGATCCTTTGCGAAGTTATAGTTCTTGACACTTTCTCTCCCCAAATTCATGACTCTTTCAGCAAGAACATTTTGTTGAAACATTGTATCAAGATACAAATACAGTGTCACCATTTAAAATGTCACAGGGTTACATGCTCAACTTAGCATCCAAATAAATGCCGCTTTCTGTAGCTATACATTGAGTACAAAAGATGTGGAAAGATTACATGGCACTAATACTAAAGTAAATCAATAAATGATCCTCTTCAAGGTCATCATTTTGGTCAGAAAATGATACTGCTAGAGGCAAGAGTGGGGGTAGGGGGTGAAAGAATGACCAACCACTTTCAGATGTAAATGCTTCTACCAATAAGTTTGGTTTTAATTGAATCATACCTTAATGGTGTATTTCCATTCCTTATTCTAAAATGAATTAAATCAGATTTTACTGCATTAAACTTTCTCGGCCACTTGTCTGACCATTCTAACCTGTTTAATGCCTCCTGCATTTTTCCTGGCAATTTGCTACTCTTCCTGGTTTACATCAGCAAACTTTGGTTTCAGAGATCACTTTTATTTACTGTGCAAATAGAAGATTTGAATCTTATTTTGAAGTGCATCTTCAAATGTTATACCATATAGCAGATTGACAGTATATTAATACTTATTGCTAGCTTTAAGGTGTAAAACGTTCATCTTTTATTTAAACTTGGGAATGTTAATGTTCTATCAACTCTACTCCTACAGTCATTCAAGCATGTTGTAGATAATTGAGCCGGTCAATTTTATTGAGTTTCATTTTGAATATATTTTAGTTGGTCATGCAAGATTCATCCATTTTCCCCTTCTCAAAAAGTAGACGTGTGAAAGACAAGCACCACAGCCCTTGATAATTGAGCAGATTTAACAGAAAAACAAAATTAAAATGCAGCAATCTTTACAATTATAATTTTACTTTTGGAAAAAATAGTAAAATAAAATAATTAATTTGGAAGCCAATTGATTGTGGATTTCAATGAGTGTGGTGAATGGTTCTGATTCAAACAAAAAGTGCTAATTTGAGCCAGTATCATACTTCAAAAATAAAACTGATTTCAAAAGTGGACGTAACAAACAGAAAGTGCTGAAAACACTCAGCAGGTCACACAACATCTGAGGAGAACAGACAAGTCCAACACTTTGCATGAGCGGACTCTTTGTCGCAATGAGAAATTATTACCAATGAATAGCGTTTTAAAAGAAACAGAACAAGTGGGAGAGGTAAAATGGCATGTAAAGTGCTTCATGGAAGAACAGGAGATGTTTAAATGGGACAATTAAAAGGTATAATGACAGAAATAAAAGATGTATGAGGGTATGAATACCAAGAGGTGGGGGCAGATAGTGGAAAGCGAAGCAGGCTCCAGCAGCTCAAGAGCTTGGTAGTAGTGTAGAAATATGCAGGTTATGGCAACATAAGATGGGAAGACCCGAGAGTAAGATTAAGGTGCCTTGAACATAGAAATGAATTACCAATTGAAACTGAAGTTTAGTCAATCCTTCCTTAGCATAGCCACTAACAAGTATAAACTAATCATTAGGGCAGACGAATGTGAAATCAAAGAGATGGGACAGACTATAGAATAGTATAAACCAGGAGGGAAAACCTCACCTAGGCAGTGAGAGCCTAGGAACCACCAGAGAGAAGCTGGACGTTAAGCTAGGGCTTAAAGCAGGACACGAGAAGCCAGACCTTAAGCTAATGCAGCACACTACTGGCAGAGACTGATCACTTACGCAAACGGGTAATACGAGCACAAGTAGTGAGGCTTATGTGCTATTTTATACATTGTTGGTACTTTAATTTTACTTTGAGAAATAAAGTTTATTTGACTTAAACATAACGTTTGTCGAAGACTTTCTTTCAATACACGAAGTCCCACCAAATTGTTGCGTCTGTAGTGACTAAATACCCACCGAGTAAACTGTCTACAAATCTGCAGTGAGTTGTGGGCAACAGAAGCAAAAAGCATGTCGACACTAAGGATGCAGACTATCTCGCCAGCACAGCATTCCAATAGAGGGTATCCACACCAAGCACTAACTCAGTCTTCACCATCTCCCACCATCCCCGGAAACATCAGTACACCCATCCCACATTGCCAGCACTTCTTGTCAAAGGAGAAAATGGGAGCTATAGCTCTGGTCTGAAACTTTTAAATTTAATATTAAGTCCAGCATGCTGCAAAGACAAGGTCCTGTTACTCGAGCACGTACTGAGCTTCAGTAGAAGGCCAAAATCAGAGGCCAGAGTGGGATGGGGAATTGACGTGGCAAGCGACAAGGAGCTCAGGGGTCACATTTGCGGACAGAATGGAGATTTCAACAAAGTATTCACCTAATCTGTGTTTGGTCTCCCCAATGTAGAATAGACATCTCTGAGAGTGGCGAGTATACTAGGTTGAAGGAAGTACACAAATTGTTGTCTCACCCAGCAGCAGTGTTTGGGACCCTGTACAGTGGTGTGGGAGGTGTTGAATAGGCAGGTGTTGCATCTCTTTTACTAGTATGTAAAGGTGTCAAGGGAAGGAAAGCAGCTGGTAGGGGTGGTGGAAAAGTGAACCAAGGTGTCACAGTGGGAGCAGTCCTTTTAGAAAGCAGAGAAGAGAGGGGAAGATGTGTTTGGTGATGCAATCACGTTGGAGATAACAGAAATGGCGGAAGATGATCTGTCAAATACAGAGGCTGTTAGGGTAGATGAAGAAAACAAGGGGGACCCCATCACAGTTCTGAAAGGCCAGGGAAGAAGATGAGGGCAGAGCAGAAGCAAGAGAAATGGGACAGACTCTGTCAAAGTCCTGTCGACCACAGTTGAGGGGAATCCTGAGCCGAGGTAATTTCAGAAGCTCTGGTGTGGAAGGTGGCATCATCAGTGCAGATGTGACAGAGACACGCAGTAAAAAAAAGTCCTTTCAAGGTGGGAAGTATTATAATTCAGGCAGTTGTGGCAGTCAGTGAGCTTATAGCCATGTCAATGGAAAGTTCATGCCCAGAGAGAGAGAAGTCCAGGAAAAGAAGGAAAAAAATCAATATGCAATGGTGAGGGAGGAATGGAAATTTGGAGCAAAATTATACTTCAGGCCTTCAGTTCATAATGAAATGATTAACTATTTACGCATGACGAGTGAAAAAGCCTTGCATAATTGGTCTCTAAAAAGCCTATTCCCACTGTCACCAAAAATTGCATCCCTGCTTCTGTCCCCTCTGGACTTAATTTCCCAAACGTCTTCCTTGCTGGTCTTCCCTCCTCCTCCAAGTCATCGAAACTCAGCTGTCCCTATCCAATTCTGCACGATGTTCCATTCAGCCAGCAACCTCCATTCTTTCTGGTCTACACTGACTCCCCATCCTTCAAAGAACTGAATTTAAAATCCTTGTCATCTCCTAATCACCAAGAATGCTCTATTGTAATATGAGGAAATATATCGTCTATGGTTAGTACATTGAACTCGCTCACCTTTCGAGTCAACATTATTGTAAACTGGGTAGCATTTTAATCAACATATTTACATTGAACAGTACGAACAGATTCAAAAGGCAACTCTCTAGGGTTCAGCTCTCTTACAGAGGGGCACTGAATATGGCCAAAGATCTGGTCTTCCTTCACACTGCTTTGAGAGGGCAATTCATTCAAACTCCTAAAGGTAACAGAGGGTTTGAGCAATGGACAATTTGCTGTCTACTGTGCAGTCAGCAGATGGTGAATTTCTTCGTGTTGTTGATTAGTGTTTGAATGTGAGCTCGTGGCTGGCTTCCAGCAATAAGCCTCTCCCACTCAACAGCCAAGCTGTTGAGACATTTATTAAACTGAAGATTTCTGCTGTTTGCTTAAACCAGAACAGATTGCTCCTATATAAAGTGGTAAAAATATTGAAGGTTAACCAAACTACTTGGGGCTCCAGCCTATCGACATGATGGTGTCAATGTCTGATTGAGGGAAAAGTCCCCTGAACCCACCTAGCTCCCAGATGGGTTCCTCACCCAGTCCGAGACACAGCCTTAGGACATGCAACACAAACTGCGACTGCTGTAATGAGACACCCCTAAACAAACATTCCTGCTCCTCCACCAATGTGTGGACTCTGAATCCAACCTGACTATCTGAGATAGTGCTGCTAGAGATCATTTTCTTGTAATGTGTAAACAGCATGAACTTGCAGCTGCTGTCAACAGAAGTTTTAGATGTTAAAGGGGCAGGCACCCAAATTAAAACTTGTCCTTGGCATTCGGGGAAAAATACCCACAGTATTGAGAGGAACACGAATGAATGAATCAGATTCTGTTCGGAGAGGCAGGGGAAGATAAGAGATCTTGAGAGAACTGTAGAAAATTAAATGCATTAAAATACCAAATCCAGTTCACTGTTTACATTCCAGTTATGATACTTACAAACTATTTTCCTTGCATTATTGGTCTAGTGCAAAACTTGCAACTAATGAAGGCAAGAGAGAAGTTACTGATGACAGGTCATCGACCTGAAACGTTAACTCTGTTTCTCTCCACAGATGCTGCCTAACCCGCTGAGATTTCCAGCATTTTCTGGTTTTATTTCAGATTCCAGCATCCGCTGCATTTTGCTTTTGTAAGAGAGATGTTACTGCAGGCAGACAGCATATGGACACAATAGAAGGTGCAAAAGGGATAATATGGCACTCAAAAGGTACTAGATGCCGTGACAACACAACCCAGTTGAATTTTCTGGTTAGAATCCAGTATCAGTGACACAGTGTAATGGAAAAGAAAACATTTTTTAAAAAGTTATCCAAGCCACTTTACCATCCTAAATGTCATAACATCCTTAAATGGAATACTCACCATCACAACCTAAAACTGAAGCACCTCTCTCTAACAAGTCAGTCGACAACCCCAGAAGCACTGACCACACTCGACCAGCTCCGTTAGGCGGGCCACATGCCCGTCACAAGACTCCCAAAGCAAGGGCTCTACTCAGAACTCCTACATGACAAGTGAGCCCCAGGTGGGTAGAAGAAATGTTTCAAGGACACCCTCAAAGCCTCCTTGATAAAATGCAACATCTCCACCGACACCTGGGAGTCCCTGGCCAAAGACCACCCTAAATGGAGGAAGAGCATCTGGGAGGGCACTGAGCATCTCGAGTCTCGTCGTCGAGAGCATGCAAAAAACAAGAGCAGGCAGCGGAAGGAGCATGCGGCAAACCAGACTCCTCACCCACCCTTTCCTTCAACGACTGTCTGTCCCACTTATGAAAGAGACTGTAAATCCAATATTGGACTGCACAGTTACCCGAGAACTCACTTTTAGAGAGCTCACAGTAGTAGTGATGTTGGGGAGGGCATCAAACAGGAACTTAGGGGTGCATGCAATAAAGGTGCAGCAGTTATCATGGGTGACTTTAATATACATATAGATTGGGCTAACCAAACTGGAAGCAATACGGTGGAGGAGGATTTCCTGGAGTGCATAAGGGATGGTTTTCGAGACCAATATGTCAAGGAACCAACTAGGGGGGAGGCCATCTTAGACTGGGTGTTGTGTAATGAGAGACGATTAATTAGCAATCTCGTTGTGCGAGGCCTCTTGGGGAAGAGTGAACATAATATGGTGGAATTCTACATTAGGATGGAGAATGAAACAGTTAATTCAGAGACCATGGTCCAGAACTTAAAGAAGGGTAACTTTGAAGGTATGAGAAATGAATTGGCTAGGATAGATTGGCAAATGATACTTAAGGGGTTGACAGTGGATGGGCAATGGCAGACATTTAGAGACCGCATGGATGAACTACAACAATTGTACATCCCTGTCTGGCGTAAAAATAAAAAAGGGAAGGTGGCTCAAACGTGGCTAGGTCCAGCTTCTCTCGAGGGTGGTTCCTAGGTTATCGCTGCCTAGGTGGAGTTCCCTCTCCTGGTTTATACTATGCTATAGTCTGTCCCATCTCTCTGATTACACATTTGTCTATGCCCTGGTGATTAGTTTATACTTGTTACTGGCTATGCTAAGGAAGGATTGACTGAACTTCAGTTTCAATTGGTAATTCATTTCTATGTTCAAGGCACCTTAACCTTACTCTCGGGTCTTCCCATCTTATGTTGCCATAGCCTGCATATTTCTACAAAAATGAACTGCAGTTTTCTTCACTCATTTTCATCAGTGCAACTGAAATCCAGACTTATACGTATGTTACTGTTCTACCTTTCCATAATTTTATAACCCTGGTATTAATCATCTCTTCCTCTGCCCCCAGATAAAAGTTAAGAGTTTATATGTCCAAACATCTGGTATAGTCTGTGTACGAAATGTAAACTATCTAGACTCCTAATTTTCTGAAGCATTCTTCTGAATTTAACATCCTCGCACACTGCTAGATTTGAGATAAAAAAGCGAAGGTGGCTCAACCGTGGCTATCAAGAGAAATCAGGGATAGTATTAAAGCCAAGGAAGTGGCATACAAATTGGCCAGAAATAGCAGCGAACCCGGAGACTGGGAGAAATTTAGAACTCAGCAGAGGAGGACAAAGGGTTTGATTAGGGCAGGGAAAATGGAGTATGAGAAGAAGCTTGCAGGGAACGTTAAGACGGATTGCAAAAGTTTCTATAGATATGTAAAGAGAAAAAGGTTAGTAAAGACAAACGTAGGTCCCCCCCTGCAGTCAGAATCAGGGGAAGTCATAACGGGGAACAAAGAAATGGCAGACCAATTGAACAAGTACTTTGGTTCTGTATTCACTGAGGAGGACACAAACAACCTTCCGGATATAAGAGGGGTCAGAGGGTCTAGTAAGGAGGAGGAACTGAGGGAAATCCTTATTAGTCGGGAAATTGTGTTGGGGAAATTGATGGGATTGAAGGCCGATAAATCTCCAGGGCCTGATGGACTGCATCCCAGAGAACTTAAGGAGGTGGCCTTGGAAATAGCGGATGCATTGACAGTCATTTTCCAACATTCCATTGACTCTGGATCAGTTCCTATCGAGTGGAGGGTAGCCAATGTAACCCCACTTTTTAAAAAAAAGGGAGAGAGAAAACAGAGAATTATAGACCGGTCAGCCTGACATCGGTAGTGGGTAAGATGATGGAATCAATTATTAAGGATGTCATAGCAGCGTATTTGGAAAGAGGTGACATGATAGGTCCAAGTCAGCATGGATTTGTGAAAGGGAAATCATGCTTGACAAATCTTCTGGAATTTTTTGAGGATGTAACTAGTAGAGTGAACAAGGGAGAACCAGTGGATGTGGTGTATTTGGACTTTCAAAAGGCTTTTGACTCAGTCCCACACAAGAGATTGGTGTGCAAAATCAATGGCTTACTCCTGCACCTATTTTCTATGTTTCTAGAGTGGAAGCAAGTCTTCCTCGATTTCGAAGGACTGCCTATGATGATGATAAACAGTTTCACAAACAACTAAATACATCATTTTTGATTAAAACTGCTACTCCATTGTATGTTTGAGAACAGCAGCTACACTAGCAATTACTGAAGACGCAACACAAAGGGCCCAAGTTTCGGGCCGCGCCAACGCCCATTTTTCGCGCCACAAAGTGCGCCTAAAAAAAAAAACTTAGATTCTCTGGCTCCCTGCAGGTCCTCTGGAGCCGGGCGCGGCGCAGCACGAGCTGTAGGGGGCGGAGCTAGGTCCCTGCGCTGAAAACAGTGCCGGGACCTCTGCACATGCACGCTACAGTGGGCGCGCATGTGCAGTAGCTCCAGGCGCCCAAAACTGTGTGGGAGGGGTCCGAAGCACGCAGCCCCTCGCCCTGGCCGAATGGCCTCACTGGGGCTGCGTGCATAAGGCTGCCTCCCACGCCCAGCTCCTGCTTCCTCCCAACCCGACTCGACTCCTGCTTCCTCCCGACCCGACTCCTGCTCCCTCCCTCCTCCTCCCCCCCCCCCCCGGACCGGACCCCGACCAGACTCTCTTTCTCCCCCCCCCCCCCCACCGGACTGGACCTGACCCATGCTTCCCCCCCACCCCCCGACCTCCCTCTTCCTCCCTCCCCCCCTGTCCCTCCCTCCCCCCCTGTCCCGTCCCGAACCGAAACAACCTCCCTCCGCGCCCTCCCCGACCCGACCCAACACCACCTACCTGTAAATCTGGTGCTGGGGACGGGCCCTGCCCGAAGTCTTGGGCCCGGCCGGGCCCGTTCAGCCTCCCTCCCCCTTCTCCCCCCCCCCCACCCCTTCTTCTCCCCCCTTCCCCTTCTCCGCCTCCTCCCCCCTTCCCTTCTCCCCTCCCCCCTCTCTTCCCACTTTCCCTTCTCCTCTCCCCCCTTCCCCTTCCCGCTGTCAGAAACACAGGCACTGACAGACAGAGAGTGAGACACACACACAGACAGAGAGAGAGATAGAGACACTGACAGAGACACACTGGGGGTGGGGGGGGAGGGATATCCCAGCACGCTGTTGGAGGGCTTCCGGTGCTGCATTTGGTAAGTAGAAAATGTTTTATTTATTGATTTTTTTTTAATGATTTATTAATTTTTTTTGATTGATTTATTGGTTGGTTTATTGATGTTTTTATCATTTATTATTGATGATGGCTCTTTATCCAGCCTAATCCCACGTTCCAGCTCGAGGTCCGTAACCCTGCAGCACATCCAAACGTGGGGAGGGTTTCTGTCTCTACCACCCTTTCAGGTAGTTAATTCCAGACCCCCACCCCTCTGCATGAAGAAATTTCCCCTTAAATCCCCTCTCAACCTTCTACCAATTACTTTAAATTTATGTCCCCTGGTTGTTGACCCCTCTGCCAAGGGAAGTAGGCCCTTTCTATCCACTATATCTAGGCCCCTCATAATTTTATAAACCTCAATGAGGGTTTCCCCTCAGCCTCCTCTGTTCCAAGGAAAACAAATCCAGCTGATCCAATTGGTCCTCCTAACTAAGATTCTCCACTCTCGACAACATCCTCGTAAATCTCCTCTGTACCCTCCCCAGTACAATCACATCCTTCCTGTAATGCGGTGACCAGAACTGCACGCAGCACCCCAGCTGTGGCCTAGCCAGTGTTTTATATAGTTCAAGCATAACTGCCCTGCTCTTGTATTCTATGCCTCAGCAAATAAAGGCAAGCATTTCATACGCCTTCTTAACCACCTTATTTACCTGGCCTGCTACTTACAGGAATCTGTGAACATGCTCTCCAAGGTCCCTTTGTTCCTCTACACTTCTCAGTGTCCTACATTTAATGTATATTCCCTTTCCTTGTTAGCCCTTCCTAAATGCATTACCTCACACTTCTCTGGATTAAATTCCATTTGCCACTGTTCTGCCCACCTGATGGATATCTTCCTGCAGTCCGCAGCTTTCTTCTTCATCACCAACCACAGCCGATTTTAGTATCATCTTCAAACTTCTTAATCATACCTCCTATATTCAAGTCTAGATCATTGATGTATACCACAAAAAGCAAGGGACCTAGTACTGAGCCCTGCGGAACCCCACTGGAAGTATCCTTCCAGTCACAAAAATACCCATCAACCATTATCCTTTGCTTCCTGCCCCATACAATTTTGGATCCAACTTGCCATTTTGCCCTGGATCCCATGGGCTTTTACTTTCGTGACCAGTCTGCCATGTGGAACTTTATCAAAAGCTTTGCTAAAATCCATATACACTACATCATACGCTTTGCCCTCATCAACCTCCCTAGTTACCTCTTCGAAAAATTCAATAAAGTTAGTCAGACACGACCATCGCCTGACAAATCTGTGTTGACTGTCCTTGATTAATCCGTTGGATAGTGGAGAAAATAAAGCTTGTAGGCATTTAAAGGCACTTAAATTATGTTAACATAATTGGCGGCTGACGTATAGATCCCATTCAATCAATGGTAACATAACTGATTTTGCATATACAACAGCATTGAAGACAGGAGTTTTTGCTAGGTCGCCTGATCTGCCCAACAGCCAGAACTTCAGAGATTGGCCAAGTACAATTCAGTAAATCTGGGATTATTGACCCGACGTGAATCCCTGAACATTACACATATTACCCTTTACTGATGTCTTTACCATGTCCATGTGTAGTGATTGAAGTGTACAGTCAGTCATGTATGCATGGATTCACTGCGGAATTGTTCTAGAGATCAATTTCATTTCTAAGCATAAATGAGAGAATGCAGGGCACTTAGTTCACTGTCCAACATTGCAAACTACAATATAAATGCATCTTAAAATATAGTTGCAGGTTTAGATGGGAACTGGAGAGAAGAAAAACTTCTTTTTGTCTGGATGGATGAGCCATGATGGGTCAAACTGTCCTTCTTAACGACAATTATCTTAGGATTAATTACATGAGACTTCCTTTTGTGACTTGAAAAGCATATGGTAAATGTCACCAATGACTGTTGGAAAGATAGCTATACATGTTGAGGTGTTATTGTGTGGGTTGTGGAGGGAGTGGGAGGGCAATAGGTAAAAAATTATGCTTATTTTCTAGTTGTTTAGGTCCTGGGCATGGTCAGATGTGGATTTTGAGGACCTGAAAGGACAAGAGGGAGGTGGAGAGGTTGAGGAGTTTAGAGAAGAAATTCTAGACTGTGGGGCCTAGGTGGCTGAAGGTAGGGAGGCAGGGGTGGGGTCAAGAAAAATGGGTGATGCACAAGAGGCCGAAGTCAGAGGAATGCAGAATTCATGGAGAATACTGGCACTCTGGAGATTACAGAAATGGGGAGGGATGTGGCCATAGATGGATTGCAACACAAGGATGATCATTTTAAATGTGGTGGGAGACCAGCAGCCAATGTAGGTAAGCTAGTACATGAGCAATGGGCTAGCGGGACCTTTTCTGGGATAGGATATAGGCAACAGAGTTTTGAATGAGCTGAATTGTAGTGAGGGTGGAGGATTGGTGTCCAGCCAAGAGAGCATTCAAGTAATCCAAACCAGCTGTGACAAAGGCATGGATGAGGGTTTCAGAAACACACGAGCTGAGGTTGGTCAAACAGGATGCTGAGGTTGCAAACTGTCTGGTTCAGCTTAAAATAGTAACCAGGGAGGTGAATGGACTCTGTGGTGGGGACCAAAAACAATGGTTTTAGTCTTACCAATGTTAAGCTACAGGAAACTGCAATTCATTCAACAATCGAGGTCAGACAAGCTGATCCCATGTCTGTGGATAATGGGACCAAGTGGAGGCATGTAAACAAAGAAAAGGGGGCCAAGGATGGATCCTTGGAGGACTCCCGATGCAATGACAGCAGTGGGAAGAGTAGCCAGATAGACATACTCTGGCTACGGTCACATAGGCCAAGTGGATTCAAACAAGTTAATCTCACCAAGATGGACAACGGAGGAGAGTTATGGTTCACCATTTTAAAGGCTGCAGAGAGACAAAGGAGGGCAAGGAAGCAATGTGCATGACCGTCACGGACAATGTAGGAAGTAACTTTACTTAGGGCTACTCTCCGACACCATTTAACAAAACTAATCTAGGTGGCTAACTTGCACAGTGCTGAGAGAAACGCTTCAAGGGTTGGCCCAAAATGAAATCATGCAGTAAGGACTTCATCTTTCCATGGTAGTTCCTGGCCAGACAATGAACACAAGAAAATACATTCTATTGTCTGCAAGCATAGAATCAGCTTCTATATGTATGCTGGTGACACCGAGCTCTACCTCTTCAACACTGCTCTCAATCCCACACCAACCTTCATGCTTTCAGATTCCTTATCCAACATCACGTCAAGTGAGAGTTAAAACTTCCGTCAATTGAACATAGTTTTTGACATCCACCGTAAACTCCACTCCCTTGCCACTGATTCCATTTTCCACCTTCCCCTACCCACAATTACTTGCTCAAGCTGAATAAAGCCATGTATAACTTCAGTATCATGTTCAACCCATAGCTTAACTTCATATCCACAACCCCGCATTCACCAACATCATTTACTTCTGCCTCTGCAACAGCCCACTTCTGCCCTTTCATCATTGAAAGTCTTATGCATGTTTTTGTCACCGTGAAACTCAATTACTTCAAACGTTCTCTTTGCTGGTTTCCTATTATTAAATCTCCATAAACTCCAACTTGTCCAAAACACATCTGCCTACATTTCCATCCCACATTAAGCCCCAATTACCTATCATCTCTGCCACCCACAGACATTCACCAACTCCTTTTGCCAGAACATCAAATCTCCTGTAGTCTTGTATCCCCGACTGCAAACTTTGGTCCTCCATCTCAGTTCATCCCCCTTTCTTAACCCCCACCATTGGTGACACAACTTCAGCCCTGCTTTCCGGTGCTCCTCCCCAACTCTGGCACATCTTCCTCTGAAAACCTCATTATCGATTTGTTTTTGACGTAGGCTTCGATCACTTCTTCTAACCTTTTCACCAAGGTGAAGCAACTATTCCTCCTATTATTTCTCTGTAAAACACCTTGGGACATTTTGCATATAAAAACACTATATAAAAGCAAGTAGATCTTGCTTAATAAACTCTGCTTAGCAATGGATTTACACAAGGTCCCACCCCCACATATGAAAACAAAATTGCCTACATTGGCAAATTATTCAAGTTCTAGCTACTAAACTCTGAATTGCAACAATGTGACTCCTCTTTTCAATGGAACAAAGATGAAGCAGCAGATTAAATTTAGCATCACAATTTTCTGTGACAAGTTAAATTCGGATACAATTTTTGGCAACCAAGGATAACTGCCCTAAATGCGAAAGATGATAATACATGCTTGCAAATTAACATTCAAATCAAGCAGGCTATCTAACTTTTACAAAACTGCAAGACAGGATTTCAAGAAGTAGTAACCCGGCAGGTAGAATGGGCTCTATCTTTTCCTGGTAGCTCCCAAACAGGAAATATCACAAGGAGACGCATTCTGTTGTTCCATGAGCCAACTTTGATTTAGTGATGGGTTTACCCAATGCTCCCATATAGGGGGTGGGGAAGAGAAATAAAGTTGCCTTAAAAAACTAGCAGGTAGAAGAAATTTCTTTGGCACTAGAATACGACATAGAATATACAGCACAGAAACAGGCCATTTGGCCCAACCAGTCCACTCGAGCCTCCTCCCGTCTTTCTCTATCAGCATAACCCTCTATTCCCTTCTCATGTTCTTATCTAGCCAATTACTCTGTAGCAGCGAGTTCCACTTTCTCACCACTCTCTGGGTAAAGAAGTTTCTTTTGAATTCCCTATTTGATTTCTTGGTGACTATCTTATATTGATGGCCTCATAGTTTTGCTCATCCCCACAAGTGGAAACTCTGTCTACTCGAGTAAAACCTTTCATAATTTTGAAGAGTTCTATTAGGTCACCCCTCAGCCTTCTCTTTTCAGCAGGAGAGAGACTCAGCTTGTTCATCCTTTCCCGACAGGTATACGCTGTACCCTCATTTCTGGTATAATCCTCGTAAATCTTTTTTGCACCCTCTCCAGTGCCTCTATATCCTTTTTGTAATATGGCAACCAGAATTGTACACAGTACTCCAAAGTGTGGTCTAACCAAGGTTCAATACAAGTTTAGAATAACTTATCTACTTTTTAATTATATCCCTCTCCCTCTAGAAATAAACCTTAGTGCTTGGTTTGCTTTTTTATGGACTTGTTAACCTGTGTCACTACTTTGTGATTTGTACTCCTCGATCCCTTTGCTGTTCCGCCCCATTTAGATTCATATTTTCCAAGTAATATATGACCTCCCTATTTTTCTTAGCAAAATGTAATACCACATTTATCTGCGTTGAAATTCATTTGCCAATTGTATGCCCGTTCTGCAAATTTGTTAATGTCGTCCGCAAATTTAGAAATTATGTTTTTGATAGCGATCTGATCCATATAGCTACGAAGAAAACTACATAATAGAAACATAGAAAATAGGTGCAGGAGTAGGCCATTCGGCCCTTCGAGTTCATTAAGATCATGGCTGATCATTCACCTCAGTACTCCTTTCCTGCTTTTACTCAATACCCCTTAATCCCTTTAGCCGTAAGGGCCATATCTAACTCCCTCTTGAATATATCCAATAAACTGGCATCAAAAAAACTCTGCGGTAGAGAATTCCACAGGTTAACAATTCTCTGAGTGAAGAAGTTTCTCCTCATCTCAGTCCTAAATGGCTTACCCCTTATCTCTCGACCGTGTCCCCTGGTTCTGGACTTCCCCAACATCGGGAACATTCCAGTCCTGTCAGAATTTTATATGTTTCTATGAGATCCCCTCTCATCCTTCTAAACTCCAGTGAATACAGTCGATCCTGTCTCTTCTCAGTCCTGCCATCCCAGGAATCAGTCTGGCGAACCTTTGCTGCACTCCCTCAATAGCAAGAACGTCCTTCCTCAGATTAGGAGACCAAAATTGAACACAATATTCCAGGTGAGGCCTCACCAAGGCCCTGTACAACTGCAGTAAGACCTCCCTGCTCCAATACTTAAATCCCTAGCTATGAAGGCCAACATACTATTTGCCTTCTTCACCGCCTACTGTACCTGCAAGCCAACTTTCAATGACTGATGTATCATGACACCCAGGTCTCGTTGTACCTCCCCTTTTCCTAATCTGCGACCAATCAGATAATATTCTGCCTTCGTGTTTTTGCCACCAAAGTGGATAACCTCACATTTATCCACATTATACTGCATCTGTCATGCATTTGCCTACTCACCTAACCTGTCCAAGTCACCCTGCAGCCTCTTAGCGTCCTCCTCACAGCTCACACCGCCACCCAGCTTAGTGTCATCTGCAAACTTGGAGATATTACACTCAATTCCTTCATCTAAATCATTAATGTATATTGTAAATAGCTGGGCTCCCAGCACTGAGCCCTGCGGCACCCCACTAGTCACTGCCTGCCATTCTGAAAAGGACCCGGGATGGCGGGACTGACATATCAAGAAAGACTGGATCAACTGGGCTTGTATTCACTGGAGTTCAGATGAATGAGAGGGGATCTCAGAAACGTTTAAAATTCTGATGGGTTTAGACAGGTTAGATGCAGGAAGAATGTTCCCAATGTTGGGGAAGCCCAGAACCAGGGGTCACAGTCTAAGGATAAGGGGTAAGCCATTTAGGACCAAGATGAGGAGAAACTTCTTCATCCAGAGAGTGGTGAAACTGTGGAATTCTCTACCACAAAGTTGTTGAGGCCCATTCACTAAATATATTCAAAAAGGAGTCAGATGTAGTCCTTACTACTAGGGGGATCAAGGGGATTGGTGAAAAAGCAGGAACGGGGTACTGAAGTTGCATGTTCAGCCATGAACTTATTGAATGGCGGTGCTGGCTCGAAGGGCCGAATGGTCTACTCCTGCACCTATTTTCTATGACCCGTTTATCCCAACTCTCTGCTTCCTGTCTGCCAACCAGTTCTCTATTCATGCCAATACATTACCCCCAATACCATGTGCTTTAATTTTGCACACCAATCTCGTGTGGGACCTTGTCAAAAGCCTTTTGAAAGTCCAAATACACCACATCCACTGGTTCTCCCTTGTCCACTCTACTAGTTACATCCTGAAAAAATTCTAGAAGATTTGTCAAGCATGATTTCCCTTTCATAAATCCATGTTGACTTGTCACTGCTTTCCAAATGCGCTGCTATTTCATCTTTAATAATTGATTCTAACATTTTCCCCACTACTGATGTCAGGCTAACCAGTCTATAATTACCCGTTTTTTCGCTCCCTCCTTTTTTTAAAAAGTGCTTTGTCAATAAACTTCTTTAATTAAAATAAGAGCTGAATGAATTGTCAAAAATGGAACTGAAGCAGTATTAATAAACATTATCTTTTTTATTCTTCTGTAACATACATAATCTTTTTTGTTCTTCTAAAGCGTAGTCACAACACACTGAAGTGGGCCAACACATTTTACTGAAACAATGTCAAGATATTTTGAAATGTCACAACCTCAGATGTGTCCATTTGCGGCCAATCCGACTTCCATCTAGTAGGGTCTACCCCACCTTTGATTAATTTTTTTACTTGAAAAGGCATTTTGGAAATAAGTTAACTGCACCCCCGCAAGGTTTGAGGGAAGGGATGCTCCTTCGAAGATGATAACACTGCAAGTTATAATCTTTCTTTTACAAATCACGTCCTCCACTGGAGAATAGGGATGCCAGGAGTCTGCAATGAAACAGGTGGAGAGGTTGTCCAATGACCCAAAGAATTTCTTGCCAACAAAGTGGGATAATTCAACTTGAGTGGCTTATCAAGAACTTGAGCACAGTTGAAGTGTCAATAAATGGTGAGCATGCTCTTGATGATCCTGAATCAAAGGAAATCCATTTGGTTTACTTTCTTCCATATTCCAAAAAGCCCAGCGGGAGATCGAGAGCCAGCGGCAGTTGGTGAGAGGGGAGCGACCTATCAAAGGCCCAGCGGGAGATCGAGAGCCAGCGGCAGTTGGTGAGAGGGGAGCGACCTATAAAAGGCCCAGCGGAAGATCGAGAGCCAGCGGTAGTTGGTGAGAGGGGAGCGACCTATCAAAGGCGTACCGGTGCAGCTACAGCGGGAGAGAAAGCAAAATAGAAGTAGAAAGGAATCAAAAAGTGACATCACAGCCAATGGGGCAAGTGATTGGCTGGTGATTGGTGAGTAGCTTTTGTTTTTATTTTTATCAGTAAGTGAACTTTAGCATTGTTATTACCAATTTAAGGGTATCTAAGGTTAAGACATGGCAGGAGAGCTCGGTCACGTGATATGCTCCTCCTGTACCATGTGGGAACTCGGGGACACTTCCGGTGTCCCTGGGGGCTACGTGTGTGGGAAGTGTATCCGCCTCGAGCTCTTGACGGTCCGCGTTGCGGAATTGGAGCTGAGGGTGGATTCACTCTGGAGCATGACGTGAGTATCACGTGTAGTGAGTTGGTCTTACCGCATGAGAAGGGTCCACAGCCAGATAGGGAATGGAAGACCAGCAGGAAGAGCAGTGCAAGAAAGATAGTGCAGGGGTCCCCTGTGGTCATCCCCCTGCAAAACAGATACACTGCTTTGAGTACTGTTGGGGGGGGATGACTCATCAGGGGAGGGCAGCAGCAGCCAGGTTCATGGCACCGTGGCTGGCTCTGCTGCACAGGAGGGCAGCAAAAAGAGTGGGAGCGCGATAGTGATAGGGGATTCGATGGTGAGGGGAATAGATAGGCGTTTCTGCGGCCGCAACCGAGACTCCAGGATGGTATGTTGCCTCCCTGGTGCAAGGGTCAAGGATGTCTCGGAGCGGGTGCAGGACATTCTGAAATGGGAGGGAGAACAGCCAGTTGTCGTGGTGCACATTGGTACCAACGACATAGGTAAAAAAAGGGATGAGGTCCTACGAAAAGAATTTAAGGAGCTAGGAGCTAAATTAAATAGTAGGACCTCAAAAGTAGTAATCTCGGGATTGCTACCAGTGCCACGTGCTAGTCAGAGTAGGAATCGCAGGATAGCGCAGATGAATACGTGGCTTGAGCAGTGGTGCAGCAGGGAGGGATTCAAATTCCTGGGGCATTGGAACCGGTCCTGGGGGAGGTGGGACCAGTACAAACCGGACAGTCTGCACCTGGGCAGGACCGGAACCAATGTCCATGGGGGAGTGTTTGCTAGTGCTGTTGGGGAGGAGTTAAACTAATATTGCAGGGGGATGGGAACCTATGCAGGGAGACAGAGGGAGACAAAAAGGAGGCAAAAGCAAAAGACAGAAAGGAGATGAGGAAAAGTGCAGGGCAGAGAAACCCAAGGCAAAGAACAAAAAGGGCCACTGTACAGCAAAATTCTAAAAGGACAAAGGGTGTTAAAAAAACAAGCCTGAAGGCTTTGTGTCTTAATGCAAGGAGTATCAGCAATAAGATGGATGAATTAACTGTGCAAATAGATGTTAACAAATATGATGTGATTGGGATTACGGAGATGTAGCTCCAGGATGATCAGGGCTGGGAACTCAACATCCAGGGGTATTCAACATTCAGGAAGGATAGAATAAAAGGAAAAGGAGGTGGGGTAGCATTGCTGGTTAAAGAGGAGATTAATGCAATAGTTAGGAAAGACATTAGCTTGGATGATGTGGAATCTATATGGGTAGAGCTGCAGAACACTAAAAGGCAAAAAACGTTAGTGAGAGTTGTGTACAGACCTCCAAATAGTAGTAGTGATGTTGGGGAGGGCATCAAACAGGAAATTAGGAGTGCATGCAATAAAGGTGCAGCAGTTATAATGGGTGACTTTAATATGCACATAGATTGGGCTAGCCAAACTGGAAGCAATACGGTGGAGGAGGATTTCCTGGAGTGCATAAGGGATGGTGTTCTAGACCAATATGTCGAGGAACCAACTAGGGGGGAGGCCATCTTAGACTGGGTGTTGTGTAATGAGAGAGGATTAATTAGCAATCTCATTGTGCGAGGCCCCTTGGGGAAGAGTGACAATAATATGGTGAAATTCTGCATTAGGATGGAGAATGAAACAGTTAATTCAGAGACCATGTTCCAGAACTTAAAGAAGGGTAACTTTGAAGGTATGAGGCGTGAATTGGCCAAGATAGATTGGCGAATGATACTTAAGGGGTTGACTGTGGATGGGCAATGGCAGACATTTAGAGACCGCATGGATGAATTACAACAATTGTACATTCCTGTCTGGCGTAAAAATAAAAAAGGGAAGGTGGCTCAACCGTGGCTATCTAGGGAAATCAGGGATAGTATTAAAGCCAAGGAAGTGGCATACAAATTGGCCAGAAATAGCAGCAAACCCAGGGACTGGGAGAAATTTAGAACTCAGCAGAGGAGGACAAAGGGTTTGATTAGGGCAGGGAAAATGGAGTACGAGAAGAAGCTTGCAGGGGAACATTAAGGCGGATTGCAAAAGTTTCTATAGGTATGTAAAGAGAAAAAGGTCAGTAAAGACAAATGTAGGTCCCCTGCAGTCAGAATCAGGGGAAGTCATAACTGGGAACAAAGAAATGGCGGACCAATTGAACAAGTACTTTGGTTCAGTATTCACTAAGGAGGACACAAACAACCTTCCGGATATAAAAGGGGTCATAGGGTCTAGTAAGGAGGAGGAACTGAGGGAAATCCTTATTAGTCGGGAAATTGTGTTGGGGAAATTGATGGGATTGAAGGCCGATAAATCTCCAGGGCCTGATGGACTGCATCCCAGAGAACTTAAGGAGGTGGCCTTGGAAATAGCGGATGCATTGACAGTCATTTTCCAACATTCCATTGACTCTGGATCAGTTCCTATCGAGTGGAGGGTAGCCAATGTAACCCCACTTTTTAAAAAAGGAGGGAGAGAGAAAGCAGGGAATTATAGACCGGTCAGCCTGACCTCAGTAGTGGGTAAAATGATGGAATCAATTATTAAGGATGTCATAGCAGCGCATTTGGAAAGAGGTGACATGATAGGTCCAAGTCAGCATGGATTTGTGAAAGGGAGATCATGCTTGACAAATCTTCTGGAATTTTTTGAGGATGTTTCCAGTAAAGTGGAGAAAGGAGAACCAGTTGATGTGGTATATTTGGACTTTCAGAAGGCTTTCGACAAGGTCCCACACAGGAGATTAATGTGCAAAGTTAAAGCACATGGGATTGGGGGTAGTGTGCTGACGTGGATTGAGAACTGGTTGTCAGACAGGAAGCAAAGAGTAGGAGTAAATGGGTACTTTTCAGAATGGCAGGCAGTGACTAGTGGGGTACCGCAAGGTTCTGTGCTGGGGCCCCAGCTGTTTACATTATACATTAATGATTTAGACGAGGGGATTAAATGTCGTATCTCCAAATTTGCGGATGACACTAAGTTGGGTGGCAGTGTGAGCTGCGAGGAGGATGCTATGAGGCTGCAGTGACTTGGATAGGTTAGGTGAGTGGGCAAATGCGTGGCAGATGAAGTATAATGTGGATAAATGTGAGGTTATCCACTTTGGTGGTACAAACAGAGAGACAGACTATTATCTGAATGGTGACAGATTAGGAAAAGGGAATGAGACCTGGGTGTCATGGTACATCAGTCATTGAAGGTTGGCATGCAGGTACAGCAGGCGGTTAAGAAAGCAAATGGCATGTTGGCCTTCATAGCGAGGGGATTTGAGTACAGGGGCAGGGAGGTGTTGCTACAGTTGTACAGGGCCTTGGTGAGGCCACACCTGGAGTATTGTGTACAGTTTTGGTCTCCTAACTTGAGGAAGGACATTCTTGCTATTGAGGGAGTGCAGCGAAGATTCACCAAACTGATTCCCGGGATGGTGGGACTGACCTATCAAGAAAGACTGGATTAACTGGGCTTGTATTCAGTGGAGTTCAGAAGAGTGAGAGGGGACCTCATAGAAACGTTTAAAATTCTGACAGGTTTGGACAAGTTGGATGCAGGAAGAATGTTCCCAATGTTGGGGAAGTCCAGAACCAGGATAAGAGATAAGCCATTTAGGACCGAGATGAGGAGAAACTTCTTCACCCAGAGAGTGGTGAACCTGTGGAATTCTCTACCACAGAAAGTAGTTGAGGCCAATTCACTAAATATATTCAAAAGGAAGTTAGATGAAGTCCTTACTACAAGGGGTATGGCGTGAAAGCAGGAAGGGGGTACTGAAGTTTCATGTTCAGCCATGAACTCATTGAATGGCGGTGCAGGCTAGAAGGGCTGAATGGCCTGCTCCTGCACCTATTTTCTATGTTTCTATGTTTCTCCGGCAACGCAAAAAAACAAATATTCTTTCTTCGGCTTTTAATTTTCACTGCTGATTTTCTTTCATTGATTCTTTATCCCTTTTTCAAGTCATATAATCCAGCCCAGTACAATATACCCAAAACCGCAAAATGGTACTGTTTCAGTTTAAAGGACTTGAATTTGCAGTGGCTTACCGCCCGGTTTCTTGGCAGCATTGGCCATTTTGGGCAATAACCGGGTTGGCGAGAGATTGCCAGCTGAGTTACGCTGGCGATTTCGAAGTACCGCTGGGGAGCGGACCGCCGGTGTGCACCGTCCACAGATCGCCCTAGCGTGATATTTGGCTCAGCGGTGACCCGTAAGTAAGCATTAAAAAAAAAAGCCCATAAGAATCAGTGGAGCTGTGTGGTAGGTGAGTAGCCCTGCTAGAAAAAGGTTAAGTAATTGTTTTTTTTACTAATTATTTTAAAATTCTGTTGTGGTGATTTAAGTTAAAAGGGTCCTGAGAATGTGTTATATTTTTTGAAAAAAATATTTTGTGTTTTTCTCCTCCAAGGCCCAACCGCAACCTCGGAGTAAATTTTTAATAAATTTATTAAGTATTGCCTATTTTCTTTAAGAACCACCCAATCGACCCAAAATTCACCTTTTTTACCGAGAATTTCCGGCGATAATGTTGGGAATCTTCGCGGTCTTTTGGGCAGCAATCGGGCGCTGGCGGATTGTTAGGAAATTCTAGCCCTAAGTATCTAAATTTTCACAAGTTTTAATCAAGCGCGATATACTTCATTCAAATATCTTCAAGTACAACACTGCCTCTTGCACTCTAGAAAGCTCAACAACCTGCAGCTTGTTTGTTCCACCAACATTGTTTTTTTGCGAGGAGTTTATGGAGCAAGTCTTTCTTTTCCAGACTAAATTTCTTCCCAGATAACTAAATAAGGGAAATCCACTCAAAAAATACTTCAGTATAAATTAAACACTATGCAAGAATGGAGGAGCTCAGCAACATCCAGACACCTAACCCAAACCATCACCTGACTCACACCCATAACGTGCAGTATTTCTGCATAGATCAATAGATCCAGCCCTGAATCACTGTACTATGATAATTAGCTTGATAACTGACTTAACAATATACAAACTCTCAAAATTAGCTTAAATATATGGTGCAATAGATTATAATGCTAATAGTACCATGTTGTAATTTGTGTCATTCTAGTTTTCAAAGCAAATGATCTTCACAATATTTGACTATATGGTCATTTGTCCCATTCACAAATAAATGCTTACTATTTTTGCCTCTGTTTTATGCACAATTTTATTTCTTAAAAATGCAGCTTGCTGCCATTTTCCATAAGGTTAACACTCACTACAAACTTCCAATTATATGAAAACATACTGGACATAGATATACTACATAGTTATCCATTTTCAGCAGGTACATGTTCCTATAGGGAAACTTTAAATTTGTCCAGAAGCAAAATGTTCCCTTGTGACGAGGTAATCGAGCAACACTCCAGCAACATAATCAAATGGAACTGTACACCACTGGTACTCAATACAGAAGATAGTGAGGAAGAGAAAGAATTTTATTTAATTTAACCTTGAGACTCCTGTAAGCTGAAACAATTTACTACTAAATCACCAAGGATGAATTTGCTTTCAAATCAACTGTTGATATTTGTAGAATACTGTTCCTGGTTTTGAAGTATATAAGATGCAGCCTGCCCACTTGGCACAAGTAGTAGAGCAGGATGCAAGCTTGTGCCCCTTCTCCTTGTCATAACAACCCAAGATCAGTACTTTCACAAGAACACGACTTTCCTATTTTAAGTATGAGCATAATTGATTGGTTTAGACAGGGGTGTCACCAAGCAATACCAGTTGATGCAAGATACAATTATAATGATAAGAGTACAAGGGGAAGTCAGTCAGAAATGTTTTCAAAGGTAATACACTTGGGAAATAAGTTACTAAGAAAACCACTGACAGAAACCCCAACAGTAGGCTGCAGAGGTAATTAGCTATATTTCTGAGAAAGAAGTGATAAAGCTAAAAGGTATGATGGAGATCAAAAATGCTGTTTGGCCAATTTTCTATTTGCCCATTTGTAAAAATTCAAGCAATACCAGAGACACTTAAGCCAAAACTTAAAATATAATTGTCTTCCCTGAGAATGTTATTTAAAGTTAATAACGACAGCTTTACTAATGATTTCTGCTGTTTTGACCGATTTTTAATTCCGAAGGAGGTTTTGAAGGTACAAAGACTGGGAAAATAAATGTAAGTGCAGTGACGCAATTGCGTGTGTCTGACAATATTTGCTCCGCCTGCTTATAAATCTGCAAAGGAGTTAGTTAACCCGTTCTGCTGACAGCTGTTTTTTTGGGTTCACCGAGCAACAACTTTTGTATTGCTGAATGAAATTTTAAATATATGGACATTATTAATTTAAGTTTCTTAATTTTAAGTGAATATTTTCCCACATGCCAGACGGAAAATGATGATTTAACAATTTAGCCCCATGGGCTTGTAAGCAAGGCCACAATGGACTCTGCTTTCTTTTCTTATATGGAAGTTATCGTGTAAACTAATTGTGTGCACGACTATTAAATCATGTGAAACCATCAAGCCTGGTTCTGAAATTGGAATTGATAAGATATAAATTGATGAGTTGCTGTTTCAAGCACTCGAGAAGAGAAAATGTAACTGAAGTGTATGGGGATAGTCAAACTGAACAGTCTAGGTGGTTTCTGGAAGAAAGTTTTTGGGGAACTAAAATTGAACATTGACAAAACCTGTCAATGCAACAATACTGCTGTTTCGATTTGAGAAAAGTTTGAAATGATAAAATGAACTCGGACAAAATATAGCAGGTTATGAAGAATTTTTAAAAATGTGTTAATAACTTGGACCAAGTGGTAACGTTTGATCTATGTTTTCTATTTTTAATATTGTATTAGACAGTAAAGATCCTCCAGAGCTCATGAATGAGATATGAATAGTAATTAATGGGATACCCCACTTAAGATGCAAGATATAAAACAGGAAATTTACACTACCAAATGGGAATTTTCTTAACTACACTTTCCTGACTTTCACTAGAATGTTAAGAATAGTAAATTGATAGCTTTCTCTTGGAGACATTTGTGTCCTTGCCTATGATGAGATTTTAAAGAAAACTGAATTTGATAGTCTGGGCCCTACCAGAGACCATGCAGTGGAAGATGAGCAAAGATCTCCAGACAATCTTTGATAACATCACCTGAAATCCCGAGAATGGCTTGTATCAGATGGCATGTGTGGCATGATATTGGGTGTGTCATTTGTAACATATGAAGCAATTAGCATGCGGGAATGCATGGTGAATTTGCACTGAAGAGCAGGTCTCAGACGCGCTCAATTACTTGACAACAGCAAGACATGAAATGGTCAATGTGGCTCAGGAGCAAGAGAACTTTTAAAGCATCGACACATACTCCATCAAAAAACTATCTAATTAATGAAACAATCAGGATAGAGGGATTGAAATTGAAGTTGAAGTGGAGAGTTACATGGAATTTGAATTTGGATTAGGACAATTGAAGGCTAGGGAGAAATAAATTTAGCAAGAATTATCCACAAGATGGATATGAGTCAAGGAAATCTGGAGAACCTTTTAAGTCCATGACTTGTTGATTAGATGTTAAACTGTGGTGTAATTAGAAATGATTGCGAGACAGAATTTAACTGTGACTGTCATAATTGTGCTTTGTAGGTAACAGAGTGGGAAAAGCCAGTACAAGGTGGTTTTGGTGGTGCCTCCGGTGTCACTACTACGGCAACTAACATGCTTTACGAGTCGAACAGGGCTTGTCCCATAGCCCCACTTTCTGATTCACACCACATCTACCCACAACCATCAACCAACACGTTTTACTCAATGCTCAAATACCTATGCTCAAGAATGTGCTGCACAATTATGTGGCACAATTCGGGTTTGACACTCCCGTTGCCTGAAGGCTTCAGCGAGCTCGTGATACGACGGAACTCTTCCCCAAAACATTTTTATGTTTTGGAGCAAAATAACTGGAGAATAGATATTGAAATTGACAACATCGGGGACGACTCACACTGGTGGGATATTGGGCTCAATAGATCAGCACACCCTCAGGTTCACATTATTTCACACGCTCTGGTAGTTCTCCAACTCGTAGTGATAGTGTTTTTGCTACATGTACCCTGTGCTGTAAGACTTTGATGCACAAGCCAATTGTGCACTCATGTCCATGACTAACCAGCACTAACAAATTAATTGAGCACACCGAACAAGAAAATCCAAAGCAGTGTCGAGACCACTCTAGGTGGCGTAAGATCAGGGAAGATAGAAGAAACAGAGGATACCTCAGGTGGGGCAGAATTGGAACACCGGAACAGTGAATTGAATTTGATGGGGTCAGAGGCTGCTCCTCCCGCTCAAAGGAATGGACTGCAAGATGGAAATCTTCATTTCTGAGTCTCCCTACCAACGCCCAAGTTGAGAAAGCAATAAGTAGATTAGGGGACCACAAGTGGTGGGAAGTCATTTATAATGCCATCCAGCATCCCTGAGCATGAATGTTATCAGCAGGCCTAGTGATTGCCCAGTGTCTGGTCTTAATAGTCCTTATGATGTCTTGCTATTCAAAATGTCTGACCTCCAATTGAATCGTCAAACTAACTTAGAGCTGGCACAATGGATGGAAAATCTAAACTGAGAGGTCGAAATAGAGTTTTCTCCCTCTCAAGGTGAGGAGTATGTCAGAAATCAGGGGTGTCTAAAATGTATATGGTTATGAGAACGATGCATTGCTTACATGATTGTATTAGAACTAGACACAAAAAGTCTCTTCAGACTAGTATTAGAATATAAGATAAATGCTTAGAGTCTGCTTATGTTTTTGGTTCCCTATGGATGTTACAGCATTCTGCACTATGACGATTATATATGACCTTGTTTCCAGGGTAGCTATCTGCTGTTTGTGTGCTAGGAAGGTTGTTTCATGTATCTTTAATTTGATCAACTAAGGCCCAATGCCTATTTTTCTTCTATTACTGCTAATAACCATATTATAATGCTGTTATGATTTTGACTTTGTTTAACAAAACTGCTTTAAAATGCATAAGTTAACCAATGTATGAAAATAGAATAGAGGATATCTTTGGGAATTTAATGATTCATTCCATGGTACAATCATCTGGAATGAAATTGTTTGTTTTGCATAGCTAAAACTACTTGATCAGCACGAACATAAATAACTGATAACAAGCAGCTACGAACATCTGAAGGCTGAGAATGGCATGTCTGACTCCAAACCAGGGAGGAAAGAGACAAGAGAGGTAAGACAAATTCCAACGGAGGAACCTTCAGGATGTATAAAGACAGACAAATTGGCAAAGAAAATGAGACTCCTTTAAGCGAGGGCTTTCATCCAAGAATTGAGACAACGAACTCGATGTGCCATTGGGTATTGAGATTTTAGGGAACCTCTATAGGTTAAAAGGTCTTGTCAATATTCCATCCGAGGCCCACCCCTAAAAAGAGAATAAAAGAACTGGAGAGCTTTTTAAGCACAAACGGTGAAGGGAACAGCTTCCAGGAGTGAGAATGCTGACCTTAGTTTAACACTCTTGGTGGTTCTAGACGAGAGGAAGCCAGAGATATGTTTGCGCCCCCAGCTGTCTGTCCGATCGGGATCGGTACCAGCTGCTTGTCACGGTCGTATGTTTTTGCTGTATAACTAGTGCGTTTTAGTTTGTCTTAAACTCTGATTAAACACAATATATCCACCATATTGGTTTGCAGTCGATCTTGATTATTTGAAAGACCAGAGATAAGCTAATAACAAATTGGTTAATCTCTACAGAAGGAGCTGCCAGTGTGCAGCATCAGAGCACATTATTGCACGGTGTGCAATTAGCAGAGATGGGTTGCAGTTAGAAAGTGCAATGGAAAGATCTTTTGCTATTTATGGGTTGTGTAGTTATAACTGACTGTTCCTTTAAATAGTTGAATACCAAAACAAACTGAATAAAATGTAGCAGAGAGAATAATTTCAACCAAAATACAATATTCTCCACTTGCAGCACAGAAGCCTCTTGGATATGCTCTAAAAGATTGAGATGTTGTGGCAATGTGCATTGTTATTTTACAAAATCCTTTGAATTATTGATTAAACAACATAGCAGTTTCACACAATAACCTGCACTTAACTTGAGCCATACCCAACATGTCTACTACATGTAAGCATGTGATTTAATCTTAATTTAAATGTCAGGCTCAGAAAGCATTCACACTGTAAATAAGGCAAATCAAATGAAACAAACTGCATTCTGTACTGATTAAATTTGGAATTTCCCACTTCAACAAGGCATTTTTGTTTTGTGAAAACAGAGCATCGCAGTGCTCAATACAAAACAGTAACTTCTCTCAGCTCATCAATCTGCACCAACATTTAAAGACAACAAATTAAGTTACCATTCATGATATTTATAGAAATTACTTAAATTCTGAACTTTAAATCAAAAGTATGCATTTAATTTTAAGCATACATTGCATCCATTTTTCATCATATCAGAGGGGGCCTTCTCAGTGAATTATGAAAATTAGCCAATAATAAAGTTGCTAAACTTAGGGTATTGCTGTAACATAAGTAGAAACCCAAAGTATATAAATGAAGCCAAACATCATAAAACAATTAAATTTTTCATGATCGGTTAAAATTGGTTAGCAGGCTCAACAATGAGGCAACATCTGCAGAACATTTCCCAGTGATAATTCTTCCAGGTAACTGGAGCATGAGATAATGTAATGTCTGCAGCAGAATCTTCATTTTTTTTTTAAAAAACAAAAGTTTTGGGTGTGATTCCCTTTTTAATGCTGAGTGAACACCATGGTAGCATAGTAGAAATCCATTGTGTTACATCGTCCAGGTGGAGGCCTGGCTCATAGAAACATAGAAAATAGGTGCAGGAGCAGGCCATTCGGCCCTTCGAGCCTGCACCGCCATTCAATGCGTTCATGGCTGAACATGCAACTTCAGTACCCCATTCCTGCCTTCTTGCCATATCCCTTGATTCCCCTAGTAGTAAGGACTTCATCCAACTCTTTTTTGAATATATTTAGTGAATTGGCCTCAAAACTTTCTGTGGTAGAGAATTCCACAGGTTCACCACTCTCTGGGTGAAGAAGTTTCTCCTCATCTCGGTCCTAAATGGCTTACCCCTTATCCTTAGACTGTGACCCCTGGTTCTGGACTTCCCCAACATTGGGAACATTCTTCCTGCATCTAACCTGTCTAAACCCATCAGAATTTTAAACGTTTCTATGAGGTCTCCTCTCATTCTTCTGAACTCCAGTTGATCCAGTCTTTCTTGATAGGTCAGTCCTGCCATCCCGGGAATCAGTCTGGTGAACCTTCGCTGCACTCCCTCAATAGCAAGAATGTCCTTCCTCAGGTTAGGAGACCAAAACTGTACACAATACTCCAGCTGTGGCCTCACCAAGGCCCTGTACAACTGTAGCAACACCTCCCTGCCCCTGTACTCAAATCGCCTCGCTATGAAGGCCAACATGCCATTTGCTTTCTTAACTGCCTGCTGTACCTGCATGCCAACCTTCAATGACTGATGTACCATGACACCCAGGTCTCGTTGCACCTCCCCTTTTCCTAATCTGTCACCTATCAGATAATAGTCTGCCTCTCTGTTTTTACCACCAAAGTGGATAACCTCACATTTATCCACATTATACTTCATCTGCCATGCATTTGCCCACTCACCTAACCTATCCAAGTCGCTCTACAGCCTCATAGCATCCTCCTCGCAGCTCACATTGCCACCTAACTTAGTGTCATCCGCAAATTTGGAGATACTACATTTAATCCCCTCGTCTAAATCATTAATGTACAGTGTAAACAGCTGGGGCCCCAGCACAGAACCTTGCGGTACCCCACTAGTCACCGCTTGCCATTCTGAAAAGTACCCATTTACTTCTACTCTTTGCTTCCTGTCTGACAACCAGTTCTCAATCCATGTCAGCACACTGCCCCCAATCCCATGTGCTTTAACTTTGCACATTAATCTCTTGTGTGGGACCTTGTCGAAAGCCTTCTGAAAGTCCAAATATACCACATCAACTGGTTCTCCCTTGTCCACTCGACTGGAAACATCCTCAAAAAATTCCAGAAGATTTGTCAAGCATGATTTCCCTTTCACAAATCCATGCTGACTTGGACCTATCATGTCACCTCTTTCCAAATACGCTGCTATGACATCCTTAATAATTGATTCCATCATCTTACCTACTACCGATGTCAGGCTGACCGGTCTATAATTCCCTGTTTTCTCTCTCCCTCCTTTTTTTTTTTAAAAAAGTGGGGTTACATTGGCTACCCTCCACTCGATAGGAACTGATCCAGAGTCAATGGAATGTTGGAAAATGACTGTCAATGCATCCGCTATTTCCAAGGCCACCTCCTTAAGTTCTCTGGGATGCAGTCCATCAGGCCCTGGAGATTTATCGGCCTTCAATCCCATCAATTTCCCCAACACAATTTCCCGACTAATAAGCATTTCCCTCAGTTCCTCCTCCTTACTAGACCCTCTGACCCCTCTTATATCCGGAAGGTTGTTTGTGTCCTCCTCAGTGAATACCGAACCAAAGTACTTGTTCAATTGGTCCGCCATTTCTTTGTTCCCCGTTATGACTTCCCCTGATTCTGACTGCAGGGGACCTACGTTTGTCTTTACTAACCTTTTTCTCTTTACATATCTATAGAAACCTTTGCAATCCGTCTTAACATTCCCTGCAAGCTTCTTCTCGTACTCCATTTTCCCTGCCCTAATCAAACCCTTTGTCCTCCTCTGCTGAGTTCTAAATTTCTCCCAGTCTCCGGGTTCGCTGCTATTTCTGGCCAATTTGTATGCCACTTCCTTGGTTTTAATACTATCCCTGATTTCCCTCGATAGCCACGGTTGAGCCACCTTCGCTTTTTTATCTCAAATCTAGCAGTGTGCGAGGATGTTAAATTCAGAAGAATGCTTCAGAAAATTAGGAGTCTAGATAGTTTACATTTCGTACACAGACTATACCAGATGTTTGGACATATAAACTCTTAACTTTTATCTGGGGGCAGAGGAAGAGATGATTAATACCAGGGTTATAAAATTATGGAAAGGTAGAACAGTAACATACGTATAAGTCTGGATTTCAGTTGCACTGATGAAAATGAGTGAAGAAAACTGCAGTTCATTTTTGTAGAAATATGCAGGCTATGGCAACATAAGATGGGAAGACCCGAGAGTAAGGTTAAGGTGCCTTGAACATAGAAATGAATTACCAATTGAAACTGAAGTTCAGTCAATCCTTCCTTAGCATAGCCAGTAACAAGTATAAACTAATCACCAGGGCATAGACAAATGTGTAATCAGAGAGATGGGACAGACTATAGCATAGTATAAACCAGGAGAGGGAACTCCACCTAGGCAGCGATAACCTAGGAACCACCCTCGAGAGAAGCTGGACCTTAAGCTGGGAGCTTAAAGCAGGACACCAGTGGCGGAGACTGATCACCTCTGTTAACGGGTAATACGAGCACAAGTAGTGAGGCTTATGAGTTATTTTATACATTGTTTGTACTTTAATTCTACTTTGGGAAATAATGTTTATTTGGCTTAAACGTTAACGTTTGTTGACTATTTTCTTTCAATACTCGAAGTCCCATCAAATTGTTGCAACTGTAGTGACAATGGCCCCAAGTTTCCCAAACCACTTTCTCCAGCGCTCTTACCCTCGGTGTGCCGACTTTCTGCTCCAAAAACAGAGCTGCTGATTCTCCCTGGGGGAGCAGCGGCGGGAGCTGGAGGAGCTGGGGGGGCACGCCTCAAGTCCAATGTTTGCACCTTTCAAATAGTTCCATTGACATGCCCCGGAGAGCTCTCCTGCTACTTGTTGTGAGCCTCCCGCTCCTAGCCCTGGCCGAAGAGCTTGCCGGTGCGTGCTGCAGTCGGCGAGGTAGGACTTTTTATTTTTTAGTAATGGATTTATTTGTCATTTATTATTATTGATGGTTTTTATGCTTCTTTAATGTTGTTGAAAAAATCCTTCCCCCCCCCCCCCTTCAATCTCTGGCTACCTACGCTGATTTCTTAATTCACCGCAAGATTTTTCTGAGCAGACACAAGTGGCCACATACACTGGCCTAAGTTAGTTTGTAGTAACTTTTAGCTGGCTAAAGTTGCTTAAATGGCCAAAACAGGCCCCCGTTTGGGAAAAAAAAAACTAAAAAAAAAACTAAGTCACTTACACTGGAGCAAATTAAATGGGGATAATTGCAATTTTTAAGTTACTCCAAAAAAATCTAGTTGCTCCAAAAAAAAACAGAGCAACTCCTAGGGAAACTTGGGCCCTAAATACCCACCGAGCAAACCCTACAGTGAATTTTGGGCAACAATTTTATTTTCCTTTAGAAAAATGAGTAATGGTGAGTAGTCTTATGAGAAACGAGGAAAAATTGAAAACATCACTAAACACCTCAAAGTAATTAGATTATGACCTTCAATAAAAAATTTTGGATCATACAAGTGGCCTCCTCATTGTTCGGATAGTGGTGTGGTTATTGAATGTTTCATGTTTGCAGTCTGCTGACAAGTCATTGCCTGCACTAAATCTATTAAGCACCTTCAGAAGACAAAGCTATGCTGCAGAGATCTTCCCACACATTTACTATTGCAAATGCTTCAGACAAGAACAGACTTAATTGATAGTTTTAAAATAGGTTGCTAATGCCAAAGTTAACAGTCACTGCAATTGTTCTGCTATAACCAAATGCAATTTTATTTTGTTCAACAATTAAAAAATTTTTTAAATGCAGAATCTAACCATGATAATTTGTTCCTGTGGATCCTACTGAATTGTGAATTCAATAATTGTTTTTAAATGATGCACAAGGATGACAGTAAGCTTTGACTATAATAATTTCACAAGTAAATATACAACAAACCTTGCATTTTTTTTCTAATCGCGTACTGAAATTTATGCTCAAAATGAGCGATGATAGTACTGGAGAGTGGAACACTTTTCTACTTTTAGCACCCAGTATCACAGCTAGCCTCAAGCACTCACAGGTCAGGTAATCACAAATTGGATGCGATGTGAAACCACCTCTACATTGCCACAATGATGTGTCTGTCAATAACTAAACCTACAAACAGCAGGAACTAAAAGAAAGAACTTGCATTTATGTAGCACCTTTCACAACCTCAGAACATTTCTCCAAAACATTTCACAGCCAATGAATTACTTTTGAAATGTAGTCACTGCTGTAATGTAGGGAAATGTAGCAGCCAATTTGCGCATAGCATGGACCCACAAACAGCAATGAGATAAATGAATAATTAAATTGTTTCAGTAGTGTTGGATGGGAGATGAATGTTGAGCAGGGCACCGGGAAAACTCCCCTGCTCTTCATTGAACAGCACCATAGGATCTTTCGTGTCCACCTGAGAAGGCCGATGGAATCTCGGTTTAAGCTGCAAGATTTTAAGCTGCAAGATGACACTTCCAACAGTGCTGCACTCCCTCGGTATTCAAAGAAGTATTTGGTACAATATAAAACCAGTACATACCCCTAAAATGTAAAGGCTCCACTCGTGTAGCTAAGCAACCATGGTCAACAAACAAAGTGGACAGTATCAAGCTAAAAAAGGCTTTCACAAATGCAAGGAAAAGTGGAAATCCACAGGACTGGGAGAGCTATAAAAAGTAACAGGGATACAAAGAAAATGCAAAAATAGATAAGAAAAAACTTGCAAGTGATATCAAAGCCAACAGCAAAAGTTTTTTTTAATAAATGCAAGCGAGTGGTAAAGAGGAATTTGGGCCCATTGAAGACAGATGCATACAAGACTATAATGGGCAACAACAAATGGCAGATTCGTTAACTGAATACATTGTATCCTTCTATCCTTTTTCACAATGGAAGACGACAATATACCAGTGGTGCGAAGTATCCTAAAGCCAAGTCAAGGGGAGGAACGTAGTGCTTTTAATACATGTAGGAAATGGCAATCTCCAGGATCTCATCGTTTCCATGAATAAAGTTCTGATGCGTTAGTCATCATTTTCCAAAGCTCTCGAAATTCAGGAATTGTGACTGCGGATTGGAAATTTACAACTTGTGGGTGCTGAGTCAATTGACATTTTCAAGATTAATAGATGTGTGTTAAGTAAGGGCATCAAGGATATGGAGGAAGGCAGGTAAAAAGAGTTGAGGTAAGGCTCAGCTTTAATCTAATTGAATGGCAAAACAGGCTTGAGGGCTGAATGGCCTACTCCTGTCCCTATGTCTTACCCCAGTCTCAATAGTACTCCCTCCCAATGCAGATAGTTCCAACACACAACATCTTTGCAATTCGAGTAAACAGTCAACTTAATGTTAAGTTATAAATAGTTTGTATTATAGATTCATACCCACTAGGAACTGGGCAGAGACTGATGAAAATAATTATTGCTTTGGAGTAGTTGGAGGGAAGACTTTCATCTCAGTCATCGGGAGTCGGAATTTGACATTCTAAATCAATTATGGAAGGAATATCAGGGTTGTTCCTGAAGGACAATTTAGAAGGCCCAACAGAATATGGAAACAATACACTTTTACCAAACCAAAAGGAACAACCACCTCCAAAGCATTTAAAAATCACACACAAAGTTTCATCACATTATGTGCAAGCGTTTTTTTTCCCCCCAAGATAGCACTAACTGCTGCAAAATAGCTGTGTAATTTTGCCGTTGTTGCACAATTGAAAATTGTACATATGTATTGTCCAATTCACTAAAGTATAATTAAAAAGTCAATTAGGTGTCAGGTATAGCTCAGTGGTAGCATTCTTGCCCGAGTCAGAAGGCTATGGGTTCAAGTCCCGCTTCAGAGACTTGTGCATAAAACCTAGGCTGACACTTCAGTACAGTACTGAGGGAGGTTCCATCTTCTTTCAGGTGGGCGTAAAAGAACTGTAGAAATACGCAGGCTATGGCAACATAAGATGGGAAGACCAGAGAGTAAGGTTAAGGTGCCTTGAACATAGAAATGAATTAATAATTGAAACTGAAGTTCAGTCAATCCTTGCAATAACAAGAATAAACTAATCATCAGGGCAGACAAATGTGTAATCAAAGAGATGGGACAGACTATAGAATACCCCCACCTAGGCAGAGAGAACCGAGGAACCAACCTCAAGAGAAGCTGGACCTTAAGCTGGGAGCTTAAAGCAGGACACCAGTGGCGGAGACTGATCACCTCAGTTAGCGGGTAATATGAGCACAAGTAGTGAGGCTTATGTGCTATTTTATACATTGTTTGCACTTTAATTCTACTTTTGGAAATAACATTTATTTGGCTTAAACGACTTTCTTTCAAAACTCGAAGTCCCACCAAATTGTTGTGACTGTAGTGACATGGGGCTCAAGTTACGGCCTGAGCTGCTCCTATTTTTTTGGAGCAACTAGTTTAGAATGGAGCATCTTGGAAATTGCAATTCTCGACATTTAGTTTGTTCCAGTGAGTTAGAATAGTTCCATTTTAGAACAGATTTTTTTCCCCCAAAAGGGGGCGTGTCCAGCTACTTACGCCTGTTTTACAAGTTTAGGCAGCGAAAACTTACTCCAAACGAACTTAGAATGGAGTAAGTGTAGATTTTTGTACGCTCAGAAAAACCTTGCCTACACTTATAAATCAGGCATAGGGAACGAGAGATTGGGGGGGTGGGGGGGGGATTTACAAACATTAAACACTTCACTTTTACAAATAAAGCACCATCAATAATAAATGATAAATAAATCAAAAAAAATTAAAACATTAACAAAAATTTAAAAAATCAATAAATAAAAAATTACGTTTCTACACACCGACTGCAACACCGGGGAGCCCTCCAACAGCGTGCTCGGACGGGGTCCATCCAGTGTCTCTCTCTCTCTCCCTCCCTCCCTCTCTCTCTCCCCGTGCCAGTGTCTCTCTCTCTCCACGTGTTAGTGTCTCTCTCTCTCTGTGTCTCTCTCTCTCTCTCTCTCTCCCCCACTGTCAGTGTCTCGCTCTCTCTCTGTCAGTGTCTCTCTCTCCACGTGTCAGTGTCTCTCTCTCCACGTGTCAGTGTCTCTCTCTCTCTCTCCCTCCCCGTCAATATGTCTCTCTCTCTCCCCCAGTCAGTGTCTCTCTCTCTCCTCCCTCCGCATCAGTGTCTCTCGCTCTCCCAGTCAGTGTCTCTCTTTTTCTCTCTCTCTCCCCCCGTCAGTCTCTCGCTCTCCCCCCCAAGTGTCTCTCTCTCTCTCGCTCTCCCCCCATCAGTGTCTCTCTCTCTGCCCCAGTCAGTGTGTGTCTCTGTGTCTCCCCCAGTCAGTGTCTCTCTCTCTCTTCCCTCCCCATCAGTGTCTCTCGCTCTCCCCGTCAGTCTCTCTCGCTCTCTCACTCTGATGCCACCACCACCCCCCCCCCCCCCCCGACCCCCGGTCAGTCTCTCCCTTTCCCTTTCTCTTTCTCTCTCTCTCTCTTTCCCCACCCCCCCCCCCCCCCCGTCACTCTCTCTCTTCTTCCCGCCTCCCGCCCACCCACCACCCCCACCCCCCGTCAGTCTCTCTCTTTCTCTCGCTCCCCCCCCCCCCGTCAGTGTCTCTCTCTCGCTCTGTCCCCCGTCAGTGTCGCTCTCTCGCTCTGTCCCCCGTCAGTGTCTCTCTCTCGCTCTCACCCCCCGTCAGTGTGTCTCTCTCTTTCCCCCCCCCCCGTCAGTGTGTCTCTCTCTCTCTTTCTCTATCTATCTATCTATCCCTCCTCCCCCCCCCCCAGTGTCTCTCTCTCTCTCTATCTATCCCCCCCCCGCCCTCCATAAGTGTCTCTCTCTCTCTCTCTCTCTCTCTCTCGATCCCTCCGTCCCCCCCCCCCCCCCCCCGTCAGTGTGTCTCTCTCTCTTTCTCTATCTATCTATCCCTCCTCCCCCCCCAGTGTCTCTCTCTCTCTCTCTCTATCTATCCCCCCCCGCCCGTGTCTCTCTCTCTCTATCTATCCCTCCGCCCCCCCCCCACCCCCCGTCAGTGTCTCTCTCTCTCTTCCCCTCCCCCCACCCCCGACAGTGTCTCACCCCATCAGTGTCTCTCTCTGTTCCCCAGTCAGTATCTCTCTCTCTCCCGAAGGGGGGAGGGGGGAGAAGAGGAAGGGGGGAGGGGGGAGAGGAGGAAGGGGGGAGGGGGAGAAGAGGAAGGGGGGAGGGGGAGAAGAGGAAGGGGGGAGGGGGGAGAAGAGGAAGGGGGGAGGGGGGAGAAGAGGAAGGGGGAGAAGAGGAAGGGGGGAGGGGGGAGAAGAGGAAGGGGGGAGGGGGGAGGGGGGGAGAGAGGAAGGGGGGAGGGGGGAGGGGGAGAAGAGGAAGGGGGAGGGGGGAGAAGAGAGGAAGGGGGGAGGGGGGAGAAGAGGAAGGGGGAGGGGGGAGAAGAGGAAGGGGGAGGGGGGAGAAAGAGGAGGGGGGAGGGGGGAGAAGAGGAAGGGGGGAGGGGGAGAAGAGGAAGGGGGAGGGGGGAAGAGAAGGGGGGAGGGGGGAGAAGAGGAAGGGGGGAGGGGGGAGAAGAGGAAGGGGGGAGGGGGGAGAAGAGGAAGGGGGGAGGGGGAGAAGAGGAAGGGGGGAGGGGGGAGAAGAGGAAGGGGGGAGGGGGAGAAGAGGAAGGGGGAGGGGGGAGAAGAGGAAGGGGGGAGGGGGGAGAAGAGGAAGGGGGGGGGGGGGAGAAGAGGAAGGGGGGAGGGGGAGAAGAGGAAGGGGGAGGGGGAGAAGAGGAAGGGGGGAGGGGGAGAAGAGGAAGGGGGGAGGGGGAGAAGAGGAAGGGGGGAGGGGGGAGAAGAGGAAGGGGGGAGGGGGGAGAAGAGGAAGGGGGGAGGGGGAGAAGAGGAAGGGGGGGGAGGGGGGAGAAGAGGAAGGGGGGGGAGGGGGGAGAGAGGAAGGGTGGGGAGGGGGGGAGGAAGAGGAAGGGGGGAGGGGGAGAAGG